>NC_083317.1:143462157-143762157 GCF_963455315.2 Globicephala melas
AGTCAGCACAGGTCCTTTTGCCTCCTTCTGACCTGTTCTGAAAACAAGGGGATGCCGTGTATCCACTGGCGATGCTTCTATCATATGACCTCCCAAACGGTCCAGGCACTCAGGGTCTTCAGCGGATGCCCTGGAGGCCAGCCACGACTCCCGGCTGCACAAACAAGCACACAAACGTAGCTGCCTTCCCACGCCTGCTGGGGTGACACGCACACAGGCCACACAGACCTGTGACAAGCCCTCAGTGAAAACGGACAAGGCAGCTGGGCATCGCAAGAAACAAACACCAGGTCCTCAGACCTACAGTCTTGCAGTCACCTTCTGATGCACTGCTGATGGAAAACCAAAGAAGCAAAGAAGATCGTTTTCGCCATTAGCCAAAGTCATTCAACTATTTTAAGTAGAAAAAAGACACCGGGGATGTGCCCAATCAAATGGTATAGATTTAATCTGCACAAAAATGTATTAATTTCGGGTCTGCTCATAACGAATCTCAAACGCTAAATACTTCCTGAGACAACATCATAAGCTTAGAGGTAAAGATAGACCTAATACCAAAGCACATGGTTTTTAAAACAATTATTCACCCTGAAGCTACAATGGAAAAGTATGTAGAAACAGAATATATATATAAAATTGTTTGTTCCTATTATGCCTTATAATATTTAAGAATGTGTATGTATGTATGTGTAAAGTGTTTCAGTATACGTTTGCTTATGTGTGTATGCATTTATAATGTCCTTTTTAAGATTAATAAAATGTTGTATAACTTCTTGCTGGAATAAAATGTCTTTAAGATTGATACTATGATTTAAAAAGAAATTGAGCAATGATAAAATTTTCAAATCATATAAAATGACTGTGAATTAAAGCATTTGTGGAATCCAGGTCAGACTATGTATGTTAGGATGAGGATTCTTAAATATTTTATTTTTCTCTATATTTCAATGAGAATATAAAATGAATACAAACAGATATAAAAAGTAACGTGAGGATAAAATGAAGTTTTGGTTTCTCGAGGCCTACTTATTCCACTTTCCTCTAAGAGTCTGTGCACTGAGATACAATGTTTAAATCACATTTTTTGCAGATGAAATTAACACACTCAAAGAGGATGGGTGTTAGTGTCTTACTAAAAATCCAGAAAACAGGCAGTGATGGAAAATATTCCTATTACCCTCAAAGCTTAAATTTGACCATATTTGCCAGGCATGTACAAAGTTAATCTTTAGCAAAGCTAGTGTACTTAAAATAGTTAGTCTGTTGTTCTCAACAAGTTATAAACCTGGATTATGAAACTGTTAAACACTAGAGATCCAAAACTCAAATACGTAAATTCTTTTGCACACTTTTTTTTCCCCTCTGCTTTACTTTTCTTTTACAAAGGCTCAGATTTTATGACTCAGGGATTAATAGCAAAGAAATGCAAACTTCTCTAAGGCAAAGCCAAGTGCTAACAGACATATTTTAAAGTGGCATACGCTGTCTTCCTTTTAAATAATAATTTTTTTGGTTGCTCTGAAATGCTTTATGTTCAAACATTCTATTAATATTACATTTAGCTATACAGAAAAGAAAGAAAAAAGCTACTTCAAGAACATGTTTCCATGTCACCTAATTCTAAATTTGTCTAGTCTCCTATACTACAATTAACAGAAAATAACAAGAGTCTGGAAAGTATTCTCAACGTTATCATTACAAGTCTAAAAAGTTGGTATTTTCACCCCCATTTTACAGACAACCTCAAGCCCAAGGATGTTGAGGTCCACTGGAATTTGAAGCCAGATATTCTGACTCTAAGTCCATTTCTCTTTCTCTTATTCCAAAGCTTTTTCAACGGATGATCGTATCCCCACTTAAAAGAAAATAAAGAGATAAATAAATATTAGAATTTATAGAAATGTACATAAATGAGGAAAGAATTATTATCTTTTCACAAAGGATTGACCCCAGATTAAATTACCAGCTCCCATAACTCATTTACAGGGGCTTAAACTTGTCCTCAGCGTTTTGGGGAAACTTTCTGTGAATATAAAGTAGGCTTGCATATAGAGACAAGCTTGGTGATGGAGCAAATCTATTTGTGCTTCAGTTGTAGCATCACACCTGCTCTAAGGGATGAATGGATATTACCAACGATAAACCTGGACCAACCAAAGAAGATATACAGATTGCCAACAAACACATGAAAGGATGCTCAATGTCACTAATCATTAGAGAAATGCAAATCAAAACTACAATGAGGTATCACCTCACGCCAGTCAGAATGGCCATCATCAAAAAATCTACAAATAATAAATGCTGGAGAGAGTGTGGAGAAAAGGGAACCCTCTTGCACTGTTGGTGGGAATGTAAATTGATACAGCCACTATGGAGAACAGTATGGAGGTTCCTTAAAAATCTAAAAATATAATTACCATACGACCTAGCAATCCCACTACTGGGCATATACCCTGAGAAAACCATAATTCAAAAATAGTCATGTACCACAATGTTCACTGCAGCTCTATTTACAATAGCCAGGGCATGGAAGCAACCTAAGTATCCAATGACAGATGAATGGATAAAGAAGATGTGGCACATATATACAATGGAATATTACTCAGCCATAAAAAGAAACAAAAGTGAGTTATTTGTAGTGAGGTGGATGGACCTAGAGTCTGTCATACAGAGTGAAGTAAGTCAGAAAGAGAAAAACAAATACCATATGCTAACACATACATGTGGAATCTAAAAAAAAAAGGTTCTGAAGAACTTAGGGGCAGGACAGGAATAAAGACACAGGCCTACTAGAGAATGGACTTGAGGACACACGGAGGGGGAAGGGAAAGCTGGGACGAAGTGAGAGAGTGGCATGGACATATATACACTACCAAATGCAAAATAGATAGCTAGTGGGAAGCAGCCGCATAGCACAGGGAGATCAGCTCGGTGCTTTGTGTCCACCTAGAGGGGCGGGATAGGGAGGGTGGGAGGGAGATGCAAGAGGGAGAGGATATGGGGATATATGTATACGTAGAGCTGATGCACTTTGTTATACAGCAGAAACTAACACAACAATGTAAAGCAATTATATTCCAATAAAGATGTTAAAAAAAACAAAAAAACCTGTACCAAGTCTTGAAGCCACAGTTTCAGGCACTGGACAACAGATAGTGCATTCGGGAGATAAGCCCTCTTGGCTTTCTGCCTGGGGGCACTTTTCGTGCTGCAGCTCAGGGAAGGGAAGTCCAAGCAGAGAGCAGCTGAGTGGAGGAAACTGAGATCTGGGTGGCAGATACCGCAGGAACTTGTGGGGCAGGGTATTGAAGAAGCTGCAGAATGAAAGAACTCCTGAAATATGCAGAGAGGTTCCCTTGAGCTTTTAGCTGAATATCCAGCAGAGCATAGCCAAGGTCTAGCCAAAACAGCTCTTCTGTAAGGAGAGTTTCTGAAGGTTGCACACTGCCAGGAGATAGGCTTCCAGCCCGCCAGAGGAAAGAGACCTTGCTCAACTCTCCCAAGATTCAGCTAAGACCCCCAAAATGCAATACCTTAGAAGGACAGCTCTAGTCCTAAAGTAATGACCACTCTAGACTGTCCCCAACAAAGCCTAAAGCCAAGGCTAGCTCCAGGTCTTCTGCCAGAAGACTAAATGCCTGCCAGGTAAAAATTCATCCCTCTCTAAAGAACGACAAAAGCCAATGTTTTCACATTGTCACATCCACGACTGCCTCCATCAAATAAAAGCTTTAGTGCACCTGCTGTGTGGTCGATACCTGAAGTAGTTGTTTCTGTTTGCCCGGCATGTCTTTCTCCTACTTCCAGGAACACAAATATATAGCACGAGGACTTCTTCCTATAAAGGAACACACTCTGTTTGGTTTAGCCAGGGCCCTCCATGCTCACCAGTGGCCAAGTGACCAGGAGACATAGAATGTCCTACCTTTTGGACACTGGGATGTACACATGACCCAAGTTGGGCCAATGACAGTCCTCTTTGGTACTTATCCCCTGAAAATGTGGGCATTCAACTAGTGTGACGTGAAAGTAGGGGTGCTGATGGCATCCCACCTGCTATGTGAAGTGACCTTGGTCAAGAGATGAGGAAGCAGAGATGCAGCCATGATGATGTCATTTGTGCCCTAGGATTTAGTTGCATCCACAGGATGTTGCAAACTTGGTAGGGCGGGATTCAGAAGTGTTCTCATTCTAGATTATTAAGCAATAGCAGTTCAGACAGGGCCTTAGAGGTTCAGGGTAGCACGTATGCTAGACCGTGCAGACTGTGACTCAGAATGTAACTTACTGGTGACAGTGTCAACATCTGATAGCTGAAAATGGATAGTCCTGGCTCCTTGTTAAAGAGCTGTATTATCTTGGGCAAATCTCTTACCTCCCCACCTCCCGCCCTCCCGGCCCTGTAAACTGAGAAGTGAGGCCTTCTAGGGCTCTTTCTAGCTACAAAATTTCATGAGTCTATGAAATAAGGGACTTTCCAAAGTCAGCTAGATAACAGGTTAATGCTGATTTATAAAAGTGTCTTGTTCAAGCCAACAAAGAAAGGGTGTAAGATGAGAGATACAGGAATCCAGTGACCAAGTGAAGAAAAAACTCATATAGTCTCCCAATGCCCCCATTTGCTAATTCTTAGACCAAGTTTTCTCCTTTTGTTTACAAGGTTGAATTAAACCAATTCAATCATCCAGTAGCATAGGCTCAAGAGGAACTCAGTGTGAACGAAGCAGAGACTAAATCAGTAAGGGGATTATTGTTTTCCTTCAATCCTGCTGTCTCTTGAAGATTTTGATCTAATCCCTTAACATCTCCACTTACTAATACATAAAATTACACACGATGATTTAGGACTGATGTTATGAAAAAAAAGGAGAAAAGACTGTGCAAATATTTGGATAAATGTAGTGAAATTATATTTGTTGGTCATCCATGCATTTGTTAGGATCTGAAAGTCCCATAGTGAATAAGCACTTGCTTTAGATCGAAAGGTAGCTTCTGATTTGTTGTAATGAAAACATATGTTTAGTGGGAGATTCCTATCGTATTTGAAAAGAGACAATGCCACTCATCTTTCAGCCTTGTGATCCGGGAAAGGTTAGTTCTTAAGAAGTGAGAAAACAGAAAGATAAATAAGGACAAAGCCAAGCAATCTATAAAAATACTGGGTTTCTGTCTGCTGACCTAATGGCCTGTCACTTCTTCAAGGCTGGGTGACAGTGGTCCTAGTACAATGGGCCACCAAGCCTTTCTTCTTTCAAAGGGGAACCCTTGAGAAAGGCCTTCAAAGAGACACGAGGAAGGTGCCAGGGATAGGAAATACACGAACTGAGAATTTTGAACTCAAAAACTCATTAATTAACATGTCTGAATTTTTTCCCTATTGGTAACGGCTATTCTAGAAAACTCGTGAATAAAAACTTTTTTAATCAGTTTTATCTTCATTTGTCTTTTTATGATGGATAACAGAGAAAATCTTTTTTCTAGGTAAGAGATAAGCATATAAAGAAGAAACCAGGGACTTCCCTGGTGGTCCAGTGGTTAAGTCTCCTTGCTTCTACTGACGGGGGCACGGGTTTGGTCTCTGGTCAGGGAACTAAGATCCTGCATGCCACGCGGTGTGGCCAAAAAAGAAAATAAATCAAAATTCTGCAAGTCACATGTACCTGTTTTTTAACAATTGAGTATATCTTTTCCAGTCTTTTTTGTCTGCTTTTAATGCCAGAATCATTTGAAAGCATTTTATAATCATCATCTCATTGAATCTCATAACAGCTCTTTGAGGCAGGTATTATTCCCACTTTACAGACGAGGGGTGCACAGCCCTGCCTAATCCCAAAGCCTGTGCATTTAAGCACAACACTGCCTTGGATGCATACGTGTGTATACACATGTACATGTACATGTGTACATATGTACATGTATTTACACATATACCTTTACACATACGATTATGTGTTCATTTCCACATTCATACATGTGCACATTTTCATAACTGTACCCTAAATGTTACAACTATAGGTAGCATTTTGTAATTTATTTTTCTTACAACTTATCGAGAAAGGTGTTCAATTAGGTCACAGAAAGCCACAAACCGAGCAAGATAAGGAAGGTCAACTGCTATTTGTTAGGTGTCGAGCCCCCAACGGGACAGAAGTCTTGAGAATGTTCTCTGACATGAAGAGAGACCCATGTCTGAAGCCAAGAGGGACACCTTGAAGTGGGAAGGGTTTTGAGCTCTAAGAGAACATGCTGGGGTGTTCGCTTATTTGTTCTGTCTAGGAGTGGAAAGCACGACGAGGTGATTCCTGTTTGGCACGAGGGTGCTGGGACACAGCTCCACATGTCACTTCATGTCCGCCTGGCTGCGCAGCGCCGGGCACAGCCCATGAATGTCTGATAAACATGATGAACAACTCTTTCACGCCATCATACAAGTCTAGGAGTGGTAAATCAGTCTGCAACCTCACTGACACCTACAGCTCAACAGTCCACAGCAAACTCATTCTTGTTCTCCATATTATTTCCAGTTTCCACCATATCTCTTTTTTGAAATCACTGTCACCACTATGATCCCAGTTTCTCTAGCAGAAAATCTGGACCCACCTCTCACACTCTCCTTTTTATTCCCACTTCCTACTTGAGTGCATCAATTTCTACCAATTCTTTTGTTGTTGTTGTTGTTTTCATATCCTGCCACCGGCCCCTTCGTTTACCTGCCCGTTTCCTTAATCTTGGTCAAGGTCCTGACAACTCTTACCATCATTTCTTCACAAGCAGCATTGGAGGGAAGGGGGCCCCTATGGGTAACTACTCTGGGACAGCAAGTTTACACCTGACAGTCTGAGTGAAAAACACCAGATGCACATTCACCTTCGTATGGAACGCCCTCATCCAGTGTCTACTCATCTTCATTGTTTCCTGAATGCCATGGCCAGAGAATCACCCCTAAACATCGAGTGTAAGCTTCCTCCTAAGGTTTTCAAGTCAAATCCAGACTTTATCCTACATTCATAATAACTTCCTGGTTCCTGGGTCAGCTCTATATAATCTGACCCCTCCCTAGCTCTCGACGTTTGTCTCCCCCTACTCTTTTCCAGTTTCCTGCGATTTCAATGAATTTGTGAGATTCAGTGGTCTCTAAACATACCGGGTGTCCTCGTCCACCATTTCCTTGTTTGTACCCTCCCTACTCCTGTCTCAGAATTCCTATTCCTTTTGGGTCCATTTCACTTTACATACCAGCCCTAAATGCTGAACTGTATGAACACACATTCTATCATTTTGGTGCTCGGAATATATCATCCTAGTCTTTACTTTTGTCTCTGTGTGTCCCACAAAATAATGGTAAGAATAATTTACACCTTTAAAGAACTTTACAGCTTAAAAAACATCTTTTTTTTGCTACATTTTCCAGTTTTATTGAGATATAACTGACATATTGTGTAAGTCTGAGTGTACAAAGTAACCACAATAAGATTAGTTAACACATCCATCGCTCTACATAGTTACTTTTTTGTGGTGAGAACTTTAAAGATCTACTATCTTAGCAACTTTCAAGTAAACAAAAGAGTATTCTTAACTGTACTCACCATACATTAGATCCCAGAACTTACTTCTCTTATAACTGGAAGGTTGTACCCTTTGACCACCTTCACCCCTTTCCTCCAACCCCTGCCCCTGGCAGCCACCAATCTATTCTTTGTTTCTATGAGTTAGTTTGGTTTTTTTTAGATTCCACATATAAGTGAGATCCTAAAGTATTTATCTTTCTCTGTCGGACTTAATTTCACTTAGCATAATACCCTCAAGTTTCATCTGTGCTGTCACAAATGGAAGGATTTTCTCCTTTCTTATTGGTTGAATAACATTTCATTGTGTGTGTGTGTGTGTGTGTGTGTGTGTGTGTGTGTGTGTGAAATTGCAGGAAACTGGAAGAGAGTAGGAGTAGACAGAGAGTTAGGGAGGGGTCAAATTATATATAACATTTCTTTATCCATTCATCCATCAATAGACACTTAGGTTGTTTCCATGTTTGGCTATTATAAATCATGCTGCAATGAACATTGGGGTGCAGATATCTCTTTGAGACAGTGATTTTATTTCCTTTAGCTATATACCCAGAAATGGAATTGCTGGATCATATGGTAGCTCTATTTTTAGTTTTTTGAGGAACATCCAGACTGTTCTCCATCATGGCTGCACCAATTAACATTCCCACCAACAGTGCAGGAGATTTCTCTTTGCTACCACATCCTCATCAGCACTTGTTATCTCTTGTCTTTTTGATAATAGCCATAATAACAGATGTGAAATGATATATCACTGTGGTTTTGATTTGCATTTCCCTGATGATTAGTGTAATTAAGCACCTTTTCATACACCTGTTGCCATTTGTATACTCCCTTTGGAAAAGTGTACAGACACACCTTGGAGATATTGTGGGTTCAGTTCCAGACAACCACAATAAAGCAAGTATCACAATAAAGCAAGTCACACAAATGTTTTGGTTTCCCAGTGCATATAAAAGTTATGTTTCCACTATACCATAGTCTGTTAAGTGTGCAATAGTATTATGTCTGACAAACAATGTACACACCATAATTAAAAATTAATGCTGTTGCAAAAATGGTGCCAGTAGACTTAATTGATGCAGGTTTGCTTCAAACATTCAATTTTCAAAACAAAAAAATGCAATGTCTGTGAAGCTCAATACAGCAAAACACGATAAAAGGAGGTATTCTTGTATTCAGGTCATTTGCCCATTTTTAAATCGAATTTTTTTTTTCTTTTTCTTTTCTTTCCTTTTTTTTTTTTTTTTTGCCTTTGAGTCGTATGAGTTTCTTGTATATTTTGGATATTAACCCTGTACCTGATATATAATTTGCAAATATTTTCTCCCATTCTGTAGAGTGCCTTTTAATTTTGCCGATCATTCCTTCTTCTGGGCAGAAGCTTTTTAGCTTGATGTAGTCCCACCTATTTATTTTTGCTTTTGTTGTTTGTGCTTTTGGTATCATGTCCAAAATATCATAGCCAAGACCAATGTCAAGGAGTCTTTTCCCAATGTTTTCTTCTACGATTTGTATGGTTTCTGGTCTTACATTTAAGCCTTTAATCCATTTTTAGTTAATTTTGTGTATGGTGTAGGGTAGGGTCTGGTTTCATTCTTTTGCATGTAGATATCCAGTTTTCCCAGCACCATTTATTGAAGTCAAGTATTAGTTGACCATATATGTGTGGGTTTATTTCTGGGCTCTCAATTCTGTTCCAGTGATCTTCATGTTTGCTTTTTGCCAGTACCACACTGCTCTGATTACTATAGCTTTGTAGAACAGTTTGAAATCAGGAAGTGTGATGCTTCCAGCTTTGTTCTTCTTTCTCAAGACTGCTTTCACTATTTGGAGTCTTTTGTGGTTTCATGCAAAGTTTAGGATTGTTTCTTCTACTTCTGTGAAAAATGTTACAGAGATTTTGATAGAAATTTCATTGAATCTATAGATGGCTTTGGTAGTATGCATATTTTAACAATATTAATTCTTCTGATCCATGAACACAAAATATCTTTCCATTTATTTATCTTTCATTTATTTATTTTAGATTTCTTTCATCAATGTCTTACAGTTTTCAGTGTATGGATCTTTCATCGCCTTGGTTAAATTTATTCCTAAGTATTTATTATTTTTGATGCTATCTTGAATGGGCTTGTTTTCTTTATTTCTTTTTCACATCATTTGTTGTAAGCGTATGGAAAAGTAACTGATTTTGTATGTTGATTTTGTATCCTGCCGCTTTACTGAGCTTGTTTATTAATTCTAACAGATTTTTAATGAAGTCTTTAGGGTTTCTATGTATAAGATCACATTTTACTTCTTCCTTTCCTATTTGGATGGCTTTTATTTCTTTTTATTGCCTGATTACTCTGGCTAGGACTTCCAGTACTATGTTGAATAGGAGTGGTAAGAGTGGGCACCCTTGTCTTGTTCCTGATCTTAGAGGAAAAGCTCTCAGTTTTCAACATTGAGTATGATGTTAGCTGTGGGCTTGTCATATATGGCCTTTCTTATGCTGTGGTGCAATCCTTCTATACCTAATTTGTTGACAGTCTGTATCATGAAAGTATGTTAAATTTTGTCAAATGCTTTTTCTGCATCTATTGAGATGACTGTATATTTATCTTTCATTCTATTAATGTGATGTAGCATTTTTATGGGTTTGCCTATGTTGAGACATTCTTGCATTCCAAGATGAATCCTGCTTATTATGGTGTATGATCATTTTAATGTGCTGTTGAACTAAATTTCCTAATATTT
The DNA here is from genome assembly GCF_963455315.2 of Globicephala melas. Classification (NCBI taxonomy): domain Eukaryota; kingdom Metazoa; phylum Chordata; class Mammalia; order Artiodactyla; family Delphinidae; genus Globicephala; species Globicephala melas. Next base: position 143,472,465 of record NC_083317.1, read on the forward strand.
TGTCAAGAATTTTTGCAACTATATTAATCAGGGATATTGGTCTGAAGTTTTCTTTTCTTGTGTTCTCATCTGGCTTTGGTATTCAGATAATGCTGGCTTTGTAAAATGGGTTTGGGAGTGTTCCTTCCCTTCAGTTTTTTTTGGACAAGTTTACAAAGGATTGGCATTAATTCTTCTTTAAGTGTTAGGTAGAACTCAGCAGTGAAACCATCTGGTCCTGGGTTTTTCTTTGCTGGGAGGTTTTTGATTACTGATTCAATCTCCTTACTCATAATTAGTCTGTTCAGATTTTCTATTTCTTCATAATCCAGTCTTGGTAGGTTATATATTTCTAAGAATGCATCCATTTGTTCTAGGTGTCCCATTTGTTGATTTATAATTGTTCACGGTAGTCTCTTATGATTCTTTATATTTCTGTGGTATCTGTTGTAATGTCTCTGCTTTCATTTATAATTGTTACTTATTTGAGTTCTCTCTCTTTTTTTTCTTGGTAGTCTAGCTAAAGGTTTGTCAGTTTTTAAAAAAAATCTTTTCAATAAACCACCTCTTAGCTTTTTAAAAAATATTTTCTACTGCTTTCCTATGCTCTATCTCATTTAGTTTTGCTCTCATCTTAATTATTTCTTTCCTTTTGCTAACTTTGGGCTTAATTTGTTTCCTTTTTAGTTCCCTGTGGTGTAATGTTAGGTTGCTTATCACAAAGTGCTTTCTAATACATTATCTAATTTGACCCCCCAAAGCAGATAGGGTAGCAATTCCTTGTTCCCATTTTGCAGATAAAACTTTTGAACTCTAAAGGCTAAAAGACGTATCCATTGTCACACAACCAGAATTCCCTTTTTCCAAATTTAGTAAAAGGAATAAAAATTTCAAACATTAAACAACAACAACATTCAAACAAAGGAAGAAATACAATCTAGCAAAACAATATGTTAAAGATGGTGATCAAGGAATGAGAGATACAACAGTGTAGAGACCCAAAAGCAATTACTCTTTAACTCCAAAGCAACTCTAAGAGAAGAAAGCAGTTCTGGGAGACTTGAACAAATTTTGGGGAAATCTCACAAATGCCCCAGGGTTCAGAGGGCAGCACTCTGAGGGGTCAATAGGCAGTGTAGGCACAATATTTTTACAGAATAAGCTTTAAGAGTAGGAGTCTTGACTCACCACCATGATAGTGACTCACCTAAAGTGAGAATGACTCTTTGGAAGGGGGAGCTGAAGCTGGGGAAGTAAGTGCATGTCTCTGTCAAAATCAAAAGCTCCAAAAACTCTTTCCAAATTACAGCATAGTCTGCACCCAAGGGTTCCCACTGTTAGGACTAGACTATGTCCCTTCTTAAAAAATACAACAGTATGAAATGCTAAATAAAGCTGCAGAACAAAGAATAGAGCCCAAATTCATCAACTGTTACAGCTCCATGTCTCCCAGCTGAATCCTTTTCTCTGCCTTCAAGCAAAAGTAAAATCCTAGTAATACCCAGGCTTCAAACTTAAGTTCTAAGAGAATATAAACAGGTCTCAGAGCAGATGGGATGATACATGTGGTTCATGGATACAACATTTGGGAAAAGAGATGGTCTAGCTAGCATGTCCCACATGAATATGAGAAACACGAAAACCAATGGCATAGCAACTATGCAAAAACCAGAAAACATACAGGAAATAAAAGAGAGAAGGAAAGAGGGAGGGAGAGAGAAAGGTATCAAATAGAGACTGATGAAAGATACATTCTAGAAAAAGAGCCTTGAGAAACAGAAGAAAAATTCTATAATGAATACTTTGCATCATAGAAGACATTAAAATGATGAATTTGATGAAAGAATGAATCAAAGATGAGATGCAAAGATAGAAGAAAGAACAGAAAAGAGAGACAGTAGAGCTCAGAATACAAAATAAAGACCAGAACACCACTTCTGGAGAGCTATTAATCAGGGGGAAAATAGTTGATAAATTTTGTTAAATGCCTTTTTGGTATATGTGGCATCTACGGTGATGATTATATATTTGAATTCTTTTTATCTATTTGTTAGACAAGAAACTTATGTTCTCAATAAAAAATTTTTTAAAATAAAGAAAAATATCGTTAGACAGATGGATGAATATTATGAACAAGGCTGGTCACACTAAAAATAAGTACTAGTGGCCAACACACACACACATGCACACAAACACATACACTCAAACTTATTTTAAAGGAAGACAAATCACAAAGAGATTTAGTACTGATCAGACTGGCAAAACTCAAAAACTTTGTTAAAGTTGTTGATGGTATGTGGAACCACACAGTCTCACAAATTACTGGTGATGGTATAAAATGCTGTAAACTTGTTTTAGAGCAATTTGAAAATATCTATTAAATATTAAGTGTACCATTTTCTAACCCAACAATTACCCTGGTGGGAATTTAGCACATCATATTTGCCTAAGTCTGCAAACACAAATGTACAGTATGTTATTTTAAATTGTACTATTGTTTGAAATACCTCCCCCCAAATTAAAACAAAAACAAAAAACAAAAGCAATCTCTGTTTAGCAATGAGGTACTCGTGAAAAGAATTATGACACATTTGCATCATGAAATATAGTGTGCCTATTTAAAAGACGTTACTGAAACTGGGGGTGGGGGGAGAGGGGTGGTAGAGGACTCTCCAAAACATATTATTAAGAGAAAAAATGCAGAGTCAGAACAATGACTGTAGGATAATTCCACGTATATAAACCAACAAACAAAGAGTATCTGTTTCTTGCTTCCTTCCTTACCATCTACATCCAATCCATCGCTAAATCATGTGGAATTTAGTTTCCAAAATACCATGAAATGCTTCCATTTTTCTTCAGCGATGTGCTAGTCCAAGTTGCCTTTGTTCCTTCCTTTACGCCGTGCAATAGCCTCCTAACTGGAGTCCAACTAGGTACTTCTCCCCACGCTTGCTCAGTCTAACTTTAGCCACTCTGAACAGGCTCTGGTGCTCCTGGCACATAGACTTGAACATACCTTTGTCTCTCTCTGGAACATTTCCCTCTAATCTAACTCAGTTTTCCATTCTTCCCTCAGATTTCAGCCCCATTGTCACTTCCTCAGAGAAACTCACATGCTCCTTTTTGGTTGCATTTAATTTATAATTATACATTTACCTATGTGTGATTAATACCTATTTTCCTCTGCTAGACTATAATCTCTAGGAAAGTTGACGGCGTATCTATTTTTGCTCGTCATTGAATCCTCAACAAGGTAGGTGACTTAGAAATGAAATAAATAAGTATGCATTTCAGTCTATATAGCCATCCATCCATCCACCCATCCATCCAACCATCGTCCATCCATCCTTCCATCCTTCCATTCTGTACTTGCATTAAAAATATCTGGAAGAAACTATTAGCTATGGCTATAATCTAGGGATTGGGGCTGAGGGAATAGATGGGAGTGAAAAGTAAAAAGATTCACTTTTTCTTTTAAATATTTGCATTTGTTTACATTTTTACTAGGTACATGGAATAAAAAAATTACCATAACATAACTATTACTTTCTTGTTGATGACATGAGATCAAGTGTACCTTAAAAATTTTTCCTTCAGTCAACGTGGGTAATTAAATAGTTTCTTAATATGTTGTCACTAGGACTATAATTGTAACTTTGACAAACCTTCTTATTAACACAATTCTCTTTTCTTGTCAACTCAATTCAGGTCTATTTTAAGTGTAGAATAAACAGTTCTCACAAGCATTCTTATGTGTGTTTGTATACTCAGGCAAACACATTTTTTTCTCGTTAAAGAAAGGTGCTAGGTTTTTTTCTCATTAAAGAAAGGTGTGTACTCATGCAAACACACATTTTTTTCTCATTAAAGAAAGATGGGGAATTCAGTCCCATTGCCATTGTCCTTTCACAGAAAGGAACAATGTGGAGGAAACAAGATTCTCTTGACTTTGATTAATGAATAAAGAAATCTCTTTAACCCAATTCACCTTAGAGCATCTTCTCCTGATAGAACTACCAGCTCCTACAACGATTCAAAAAGGCATACTCTCAACAACCAGGGGAACAATTTTTGAAATTAATAACCAAAGAGATCTTTCTTGGTCTCTGTTTCTACTTAACTACTGCTAGTCTCTCTCTGATGTTGGTTTAGTCTGTAGAATTGTCTCAGCAGCACCAGCAGTCTGGGCCACATCAAGTCTTTTTTTTTTTCTGTACGTGGGCCTCTCACTGTCGTGGCCTCTCTCGTTGCAGAGCACAGGTTCCGGACGCACAGGCTCAGTGGCCATGGCTCACGGGCCCAGCCTCTCCGCGGCAAGTAGGATCTTCCCGGACTGGGGCACGAACCAACGTCCCCTGCATCGGCAGGCGGACTCTCAACCACTGCACCACCAGGGAAGCCCCCACATCAAGTCTTGCAACCTTAATATGTGACCACCAATCACCCCTTCATTCATCAGAGTTTGTTGAAGAAATGTGCCTCAACCTTTTCATCTTGGTTTCTAAACAGGGGCAAGTTTGGACTTACAGCACAATCATAGAGCACAATCATAGATCAACCTATGGAAGGAGCCCTAGGGAGCAGAAAGTAAACAAGACCATTCTGTATTGTTTTCAGGTTTCCCGAATCGTTCAATAAGAGGGATGATTTTGCCTGGTCATTTATTGAATTCTGTGCTCTTATGTGTTGGAAACTGTAAGAACTCTGCGAACTTCTGGAGTGGGACATAAGAATGATCAGGAGAAGATGAAGTATTATAAAGTATTACTCATATAATATAAATTGATTAATATAATTATAAAGAAATCTCATTCAGATAACACTCACTAGAGAATGTAAGTTGGTGTAGCCACTGCAGAAAACAGTATGGAGGTTCCTCAGAAAATGAAAATTAGAGTGGCCATGTGATCCTGGAATCCCACTCCTGGGCATATATCTGGACAAAACTCGAATTCAAAAAGATACACGCACCCTTATGCTCATAGAGGCACTATTCACAATAGCCAAGACATGGAAACAACCTAAATGTCCATTGACAGATGAATGGATAAAGAAGATGTGGTACATATATACAATGGAATACTACTCAGCCATAAAAAAGAACAAAATAATGCCATTTGCAGCAACATGGATGCAATTAGAGATTATCATACTGAGTGAAGTAAGTCAGACAGAGAAAGACAAATACGATATGATATCACTTACATGTGGAATCTAAAATATGACACAAATGAACCTATCTATAAAACAGAAACAGAATCATGGACATAGAGAACAGACTGGTGGTTGCCAAGGGGGAGGGGGTTGGGGGAGGGCTGGAGTGGGAGGTTGGGATTAGCAGATGCAAACTATTGTATATAGAATGGATAAACGACAAGGTCCCACTGTTGTTATAGCACAGAGAACTATATTCAGTATCCTATGATAAACCATAATGGAAAAAAATATTTTAAAAAAGAAGGTATATATATGTATACCTGAATGACTTTGCTGTACAGCAGTGATTAACACAACCTTGTAAATCAACTAGACTTCCATAAAATTGAAAAAAAGAAAAGAAAAAAGATAACACCAACTAGAACCCTTGGGTGTGCGGGATGGTGAGAGGAGGGGAAAATTTAGGAGAGATTCGATTCTGTGAATATGGTGAGAACTTCGGACCTCCCTTAGAGGGCAGAAGTCCATAAAATCATTCACCCTGAGTACAATTTCCACCCTTGGTATAAGTAGAGTGTGCCACTTCTGATTGCAAAAGCCTCAGGATTAGTCACTCGAATGGTAAGAGTTCCTCTTGTACAAGTGACCTCTGGAAAGAAGTCAAGAGTATTTCCTAGCACATGCAAATAAACACATTTCAGAATTCACTGCTACGTAAGCATTGCACTTAAAACCCATGTGTCCCTGGCCAATGTCATAGTGGTCAGAATAGAGGTCACCTTTAAGGAGTGCATGACGGAGGGAGCCTTCCAGGTGCTGATGTTCTATCACTTGAGCTGCCTGGTGGTATGCCAGTGGTTCCACACGCATATACACAGGTAGAAATTCATCAGCCATACATTTGTGATTTGTGCGCTGTGAGAATGTAATACCTCAATCAAAATAGAATTTAAGTAAAGGTACAACTGTTTTCTGGAAGGCTAGGCGAGAGTAATCTTTAGCAAGAAACATGACACAACCTGATTGTCATTTCTAAGGTCTAATAAGAATTTTATGGTATGACAAGAATTCTATCATAAATGGTTTTCTGCAGATGTCCTAAAGATGGGGCCCCATCTGCTGGAGAATGAGAATGTAATTTGAAATGCTGAATTTTTATGAATAATCAGAAAAAGACAACTGACGACCAGCCTGCTACTTGGGAGAATCAACTAAGGTGAAAATTTCTGCAACAGAAATTTCTTTTCAGTCTTGGCTTTGACATTCCCACTGGTATCTAGGGGAGCACCCAAATTATTAAAGAATTCCCAGAAAACAATAAAATACACTACAATTTTCACATGTGCGTGCGCACACACACACATACACACACACACGATCTGTATGCACTGGAAGGGCTGGAACCTCTCTTTCAATGTCTACTTTCAGACTTCTCAGCCTAGATGCCTTTTCTTCAATAAACACAAACCCACGCCATCCAAACCCCAGTGTCTGTCGAACCCTCTACGTGGAGGTTCCCGAGACTTCTAGACAGAGCCTCTCCCAAGGCCCAGACCTCCATTCTCACAACCTGAAACTGCACACATGTTCTCTCTGCATCCAGCTTTATCTGCATCCCATGGGCCCAAGATCACAAACTCAAAACCTGAGTCGATGCCATGACTAAATCCTTTCCTTCCCTCCTCCAGTAAAGCCTCTCTCTTCCATTTCCTTCCACTTGCCCTGTCCTCGTCCTGCTGACAAAGAGCCTCGCCAACATTCAGGGGCTCCTTTCTCCTCCTTCTGTATATTCACCCACCTCCAGTGTCTCCATTTATCGAGCCCCCCTTCCCAAACAGAGTTATTATTGTTCACAGTGCAGCCCTTACCACATCCTTGCTCACATCCCTCTTTGGTCCCCCACTTCACATAGAATAAAACCCTAGCTCCTAAGCTCAGCATTTAAAGCCATCTATGAAGAGACAGTCATCTAATTTCACAAACTTAACCTTCAAATCATGCTCCCACTTCTGTACCTCACATTTGGTCAAACCTCCTGCACTTACCCCCAGACGCAAAATTGCATCCTATCTTTGAAAGACCAGTTACTTCAGTTTGAATGCTCCCCTCTCCCGTGTTTATTTCCAGATCAGTTTCAAGCAGGAGATAGTATGAATCTGTGATAAGACACCAGACTTTGGCTTCAGACAACCTGGCTTCAAATCCCAGGGCCACCGCTTTCTTGGCATCCACTCTTGGGCAAATTGCTTAATGTTTCTGAGATCCTTAGTTTCCTCTTCTCTATACCGAGAGGATGACGATACAGTATCTATATTGCAGGACTGTGGAGAGGATGAATTGAGTGAAAACGAGACAGACATGAGAAAGTACTTAACACAACTCTCATACTGAACAAGCATCCAGAGAAGCTATTATTTCCGCTGATATCATTATCCTAATCATTATTATCAACTTCAAGAAGAGTTTCTTATTTCATCAACTGAAATTAAAGCCTTCCTCTCCCTTGTCCTTCCATAGGACACTGGCCATGCCTCTAATTACATTTATCAAAAAATGACCATATATGAGAGTTATTAATGACTGCCTGCCTTATTTCACAGGGAGGAACACATTCCATAAACAGTTATTAAGTACTAAACGACACCTTAATTATCAGCCGCGTATGTTTAGGTCTTCATTTTCTCCTCAGTTATCCCATCATTCATTCACACCTTCCCAATCTACGACCACGTAGGTCTGCAACCTGGACAGCATGTTAGGGTCCTCACTTCCCCACTCTTCACATGTGCTAGTATCCCCTGGGTCTTGCAGACTCTACCTCCTTGACACATTTTATAACCTGACCCTCTCCAGCCCAATCGGCATTGCCTCAGTGAATTGTTTTTCACCAAGATTGTGATGGTCTCTAATCCAAGTGGCCTTCCAAGGTAACACTCGTGATCACCCTGATGAGGGCCCCCACCACTGTATTTGTCTGCTTATGTACCTGCACTGCCAAATAAAACCCAAGTCTCTTGCATACAAGGATCACGTTGCGTTCAAGGTGAACAGCTCGACGCGTGGCACATAGTAGGCCATCAAAAGGCGAGTGTCAAAAAAATGAGCGAGTCATCCTATTCCGTCTCCATATACTTAGACTGAACCTCTATGCTTACAAATGTCCCCAATACGTACTATAGGCCTCAGTAGTGCAGCTCTGGGGTTGGATCAAGGGCCTAGGAATTCCTCAGGGGATTTAGGAATGCTGTTCCAATAGCCTCTATGGGAAGCAGGCAGGCCAGCCAGAAGTAGGGAGGGAAACAGGTTCAGAGAAAGGATGGGACTGAAGGGAAAAGCAATGAACATGAGAGCATCTCTTCTCTAAGGCATGATATCAGACCGGGTCAAAGATGATGGAGACCTTGTTTGCAGAAGCAACACTAGACATGGAGAAAAGTCTATCTACCACTGTCATGGATGCTGTGATGTACCACCCGGATCCCCCTGCAGGGAGGAAGGCCTGGTTCCCCAGCTTCTGGGAGAGCTATTGGATATTATGGATATTCCTTTAGCTGAAGAGAACCTCATGCCTCAAAGTCATGCCCCTTCCCAAAGCAACCCACATCCAGTGACTGGTCTATGCAGTGTATAAAGGCCTGGCCCCATCTTCCAACTTGGAGCAGCTCTGCAAGGCCATCCCGGGTTCTGTCCTCCTTGAAGGAGACCTCCACTGAGACTGCATTGCAGCTCAACTTCTCTCCATCCAAAGCTTTTTCCTTCTCTTTCCTACTAGAGGTCTTAATCTCGAGAACACCGCCCACCCTACCCCACCCCAATTAACTGGCCTCCTGGATAAACTCTGTCTCCGAATCTGCTTCCCAGAACCTAACCTGTGACAGCCAAAGACAATGAAGATGGGAGAGAATGTGATGACAGCACATACCATAACTCAGAGAAAAAGAACTACTAGCCAATGAGCCGAGTTTGGTCTCTAGAAAGTTTGGTGTTGACTTTTCAGGGGTTAAAAATTGTGAACTTACCAACATGAAAAAGATTCTTTTGAAAAGGCCGAAAGCTTGGCAATGATGGGCCAGCGCTGGCATGTGGCACTGAGAGCTGGAGCTGAGGGATGGTGTTCCACAGGATGGTGCCTGTGCAGCCCACCCCCATGTCCTTCCAGTGCCCTTCGTTCATTTCTTTGAGCTGCCCAGCCCTGAGGACACGGGAGTTGTGATTCTGATATTTCAGTTTCTAACTTCGAGGCAGGCTACTTCCCTGCTCAGCTTGTTTCCCTCAATAACTCCTATCATCTGACTTTTCCCACAGAAGGTAAGCTTTCTGCTGGCTGGGTCTGTATGGTAGCCATCTCGGTAGCTCTCCCCCAGCAGATGTGCTAGGTGGGTGAATAGGTCAGCTGTTCCAAGCATGCTTGGTAAGCGAACAAAATTAAGTAGAAGACCCTCTTCACCACCTGTGCTAACCATGAGCAGAGCCTACGCTTCTAGTATATTCTGAGGGAGACCCTGTGTGACATTTGGATGCAGGAAGATGTTTTCTGGACACAGAGAAAGAGGTTGGGCTCTCCTTTTCCGAAGGCGTGGCCATTTGTGTGGTTCCAAGGCTCAGAGATGAATCCAGGTAATTGGAGTGGTTTAAAAGTCAGAGGTAGTAGGTAGCCCATATCATAGGACTCATTTGCTTGGCCGAGGTCACCAAGAGCAAAACCCTGGAGGACTCAGCAGTGCCGAACAGGTCCTGGCTGTGCTGCCCAAGTGCAGGTAAAGGGCTTAAGTAATTGCTGTCCTTGGGCAGCCCGTCAAAATACAGAGTTGAAACTACACAAGGGCAAGCGCTCCCACGGAGGAGAAATTATCAACTATTGTTAGACAGAATAGTACGTGACTGTTGACATTTCACCTTTTATTGTTATAGCAATGCTTTAAGAAAGAAGTGTCGTTAAGGTTGTCAGAATTTCATTTTACCCCCCTCTTTGAAGCTGGTAAAAATTCGCTCTTGCTGAAACTTGCCTTTCAGGTGCTCAGCCAGATTTGTGCTTTGTTTCTACCCCGTGGTTCTCTAATGGAATGCAAGGTGTAACACAGGGCCCAGGGTTTTTCTAAGGAACTTTCTACACCCTGTTTCCTACCTCAACTCCCTTTTCCTGGCTCACTCCACTCTCTGCCAAAAGGTGGGTTTTAACAACCAAAACAACCCCAAAGATACATTCAACGGAGAGAGGATTAAAGGCTTTTGGTGTTGTTTCTAAAACGCGCTGCCGCAGTAAGCAATACTCAACAAGTAGGACTCTGTTCAGCGGCGCTCACTAAAGGGAATCACCGTCTTAGAGTGTCCGTAAGAGACGCAGTTGGGTCTACTGGTACTTTTGTAGCTCTCACTGAATAAAAGGTAACCAATGACAGTTCAAAACTGTCTTCGTAGGTGTGCCACAGAGGTGACAATCTGGTTGGAAGGAGGAACTAGAGATAGCATCCCCAGGCTGCATCTGTCTACCAAACCCACTGATTTTGTTTATTTATTTATTTAATGTAATGCATTTTTTTTTTTTAAGTCTTTATTGAATTGGTTACACTATTGCTTCTGTTTTATGTTTTGGTTTTTTGGCCTCGTGGCATGTGGGATCTTAGCTCCCTGACCAGGGATCGAACCCGCACCCCTTGCAATGGAAGGCAAAGTCTTAACCACTGGACCGCTGGGGAAGTCCCCCTGATTTTGTTTAGACTGTGTGCTCTTGGCACTCAATTCTCCCCATGGCCCGTCTGCCAAGCCGTCTCCCGCTGATGACAAAATGCTAGGGGGCAGGGACAGAGCTGATGATTTCTCAGTCAGTTACTATGTGCCAGGCAGAATGCTAGGACTTTTATTAATCATAAGACACCAGGAAGATACCAAGAGGCATGAGATGCCCCCTCTACTCTCTGGCTGAAACCTACTTTAGGTATATATACCTATGCATAAAGGGCTTTAAAATACTCCCAGGCTTGCTCTGCTTATCTTAAACTGAAGCTGCTGTCCAGCAAGACTTATTACGCCGGTCAGCAGATGAAATATCACCATATATAACAGAGTATTTACTTTGGTAGATATGCCGCCAGCTCTCTGATGGATGTGCTGGGTCTTGAGTGTGCTATCTTCCCCTTTACAGTAGTCCCAGAACCTGGGGAAGTGCTATAATGAGCCTTTTATTACTATAAGCATTTCTGCAATAACATCCATTTGCAAACTTCTTAACAATCAACTCTACTCTTCATGACTCATGAGAAATCAGATAGTTCAGCACTTGTTAGCTCTGTTTTATGGCCCCGCATCCTCGGGCCTAGAGTTCAAAGAAATCAAGGGTTACGCAGCCAGCTAGGGCTTAAGACCAACACAGCTGCTCTGTTTTCATCCAGCCTCTCAGCCTGGCTGCCCAGCTGCCTCCCAATCCTTTCCCTGAATATATATATACAATACATATATATACATATTACATATATATATGTAATATGTATATATATGTAATGTGTGTGTATATATATATATATATTATTTTTAAACTCTTGGAATTAAGACCATCCTAGTACGAATATTGGCCCCGATTCTCCATTTTTAGCATGAAGAACTAACAGCCTGGGCTCTTGCCAAGCATTGCTGGAATAATTCTGGCAGATCTGAGATAGCCCTGCAGGCCATTTCCCTCAGCTGGTGGAGAAGCAGAGCTGAATCTGTTCAGGGGCCGTTTCACCCAGCCTGTGAAACGGCCCCTCTGGCAGCAAGGAGAGACGGGGCGTCCCAGGCAGAGTCCAGGTGCGTTGTCCAGCCAGGCAGAGGCGGCAGTGGAGCAAGGGGAGGGGCAGGTGAGTGGGCAGAGCTGCTTGGCCTTGGGAAGCTTCTTTGGAGAGTGATGCAGCTGCTCTCCATGTTATATTTTGCTATGACATGCGTCATAGGCACGGGAAGGTAAAGCCCAGGTGGCTCTGGCTTTCCCGTAGGGAATATTTAGCCACTGTTTTAGAAAATGGGGGGCAAAATATGGTCAAAGGCATAAAGAATAACTAGAGTTCAGCTTTGGAAAAGAGAGATGTCCCTCTCTCCTTGGAGTCAGGCTGTGTTGCCTACCATTCTGGAATAAGGCTGTCAGTCCATATACGTGACAATAAAAGGGTTTATTATCCCAAGTCATCATCTCATAATTCCTTACTATGTTTTTTTTTTCTTTCTTTTTTGTTTTTGGCCGCACGGCTTGCAGGATTTTAGTTCCCCAACCAGGGATTGAACCCGTGCCCCCTGCAGTGGAAGCACGGAGTCTTAACCACTGGACCGCCAAGGAAGTCCCCCTTCCTGTGTTTTGAAACTGCAACTTCATGGCTCCATAGTAAATGTGCAATGATTGCTCAAAATATTTCATGTTTTAACTATTTTAAATGCTGCTAATGATATTTCTACCAGTACCAAGAAAGACAATTATCTCAACTTGGAATATATTTATGAACTGGGTATCCCTTTCTGTTCTAATTCCAAACCTAATTTGCTTCTAGTATCCTGTTTACTCCTTTATAAACAGTTGGGGTCAGCTGGTCTATCTCCCATTTTCAAAAACAGATACTACTTCTTCTTGTCCTCTCATTTTCCCCCAATACATTTGCATCATCCTCATTATCACTATCATTACCAACATTAGTTGAGCACTTTCTATATGCCAGGCTTTACCCTGAGAATTTTACATGTGCTGATGGGAATTACTGTGATCCCTATGTTACAGATGTGGAGACTGGGACACATAGAGACTAAGTAACTCACACATGAGCAGTCACGCTGGAATTGAGACACATGGTTCCAAAGCCAGACTCCTTACCACAAGGCTCTCAGAACCCTCCTGGTACCCTGCTTGAGTATGTTGCCATTTCCAAAGTGCTTTTATGTGCATCTTTTCATTTGATTCTTACAACCACACATAAGGTTTTATTTAAACTGAGAATCCCCATTTTATTTCTTCCAAGTCTTGGAAAAATATGTAGTATTTTATTTTGTTGAATTATTAAGGGTTTGGCTAATTTGTTTTCCAGATGAAAATTCTAAAATTAATCTAAAGTAACACGGTGGATTTCTCCACCTAAAAAAGTTAAAGTTATATTCGACTATAAATCATCCTCAAATAACTCTCCGTGGCTTTTCTCCTGTTATAAAGCAAAGTCCTACATTTTTCAGGGGGATGCACTGAACTCCAGTAGAAACAGAGAGTGCATTTAAATGTCTTAAGTTATAACTGACTGCACTGCAAAATCAAATAGTTTGGGCTTGACACATATATAGTTATATGAGTAACATTTGTACTCACACGTCTAGATTTATATATACCAGGCCAAATTCCAGAAAGGATTTTCAGAGGTTTGGAACATGTACTTCTGGGAATTTATATATACCTCTGATTTCTCTTGATTTGAAAAATAAGTAGTTTATTCTACTTTTTTAAAATATCTCTACTTATACCCACAGAGCTTTAAGAAAGGACATATATGCTAATGTAGCCTAATGAAGATAAATGCCAAATTCCTTATTGAATTACTGTTTCTTCGGATGCTTACTCATTCCTAGTTCTTAAATTCATTGTTCCCAATTTTTGACACATTGTCATTAGAGAAACGTCTGAGTTTTTTCCAGAGACCAACGGGACTGAATTCTGGTTCAGGAATACAAATAAGAGAGACACCACCACTTGAATGTGTATGTTGTTCTTGGAGTGAAATCCTTCAGGCCTGGTATCTTACAGATGACCTTTAGGACATAACAGGGAGGCCCATGGAAGAAAAGATCAGGACCTCCATATCACACAAAGGCAATGGAAATACTTGAGAGGATTAAACACCCAAGGTTACTTGAAGAACCAAGCCATACCTCATGCCTCCTTAAAGTAATTTCTTCTGTACAGAGCCTCACACACTTGCCATGATAAATGCTCCTTCTTACTGACAAACAAATATTCCTGCTGAACAATGAACCCCCCAAAAAAGCATCTTAGGGAAACTCAGGCTTAGTTTCAGCTTTGTGGCCAACAAATATCTGCATAAACAATCTCTGGGGTCACTGGGTGAAGGTTAGTACACAGACAAGGTCATAATACATCCCAGCACTTAACCTAACCAAATGACATAGACCAAGAAAGCTTTTCTGAAAAAAGGCAGTTGCATTTCATCTTCACATATTCAGACCAAAGAAAATAAATACCTGCTGTTTTAAACCACTGGGTAGTTCTCTGGAATGCAGATGGGTCACCAAAGTCATGGACAGTAGTAGTGTTTTTCTTAGGGTGGCAGGAAGACCCCATGAAGTGAGGTCCTATAGCCTGCCAAGGGCTTTAAGACCACTGAAGGAACAGAACGATAAAGGAGAGGGATCTGACGTATCCAAGCATAAATCCAACTTCCATTTTCACTAAAGGTCCTTGTAATTCTTTGGATTGAAGGCCCAAAATGCGAGTTTTGAAACTGAGGGCCCACCCTCTCTTTGGTACTGAAAGGGAGAAAGGAATAAAATATATATAACTCACAACTTGGGCCAGGGATTTTAAATTTGTTATCTCAGTTTATCCAATGATGACCATGAATAAATATTTTTTATATTCCTATAATTTGAAGAGGAGAATGAGGCTCAAAGAATTTAAATAGCTCACTGAAAATGACCCAGATTGTGTGAAAATTTGGACCCAGGTCTATGTGAATCCCTGCTGCCTTCTTGGGATAAAATGGGATTTCCCAGGGGAATTTATGGGAAGCGATGGAAGTTTTAACACAGTCCCCCAAAGCACACATTAATGTGCCCACCTAAAGCTTAGCAGTAAGTACGAAGTAAGACTCTGGTCATGTATGTTCCCTTCCTAAACAACCACAGAGAGGCTGTTTGTGGAAGATGAACCTCTGTGCCCAAGAATCAATACTTGTGGAGCTGAAAAGACAGAAGGAACTTGACTCCTTCCTAAACTTGGGCTCACAGTCTAGTGGCTTGACTGTCGGCGGTTTCCCTATTTGTTGGTGGAATTGTTCTTATTCCTACCTGTCACCCACCTAGCAGCACGGAGCTTTGGGGATGGGTGATACTCCCCTCTACTTTGGACAATATTTCATTCAAGGGCCTTCTGGAGGGATGGTTTATCTACTCTTTTCTTTTCTTTTTCTTTTTTTTCTTTTCGGCCATGCTACGCAGCTTGCAAGGATCTTAGTTCCCTGACCAGGGATTGAACCCAGGCTACCGTGGTGAAAGCACTGAGTCCTAACCACTGGACCACCAGGGAATTTCCCTCTCTACTCTTTTCTTAAGCATTTTCAGGTAAGACATTTTCATAACCCTCCTGGAAATCATTTCTGACTCACTATTATCAGGAAGGGTCCTTCTTTCATTCAAACAGGAAAGAGCACAAGGCAAGGAAGCATCCTCAAATAGTACCATAGTATCCAGCCAGGCACTTCCTGACCTAGAGGTCACACACTGTAGTTTAAGTGGGTTCGTGTGGAACAGTGCAGAAGAGTGCACTCAACTCCTTCAGAGGCCTTTCATGATTGATATTACTCTTCCCTTAATTCCTAAGTGCCCCCCCAGTAGGGAGCCCTCAGTCCAGAGACTGGGTACAAGTGTTCTCTGGTAGTCCAGGTGTGCCTTTAGGCTTTCACCTGGTGTATGGGCTCACTGGGGTAGAGCGGAAAGAAGCTGGAACTCTCTGGTGATTCATTTCTCGTAAAGATGCCCCATGTGCCGTGAAGTTCATCACACAGCTGATTTTCAGCAAGATGTTCACTGACCATCAGTGAGGAGGCTATTTCAAAAACTCATTCTAGGAAAGCCACATCCAAAGAATGAAGTTGGACCCCTTCCTCACACCGTATAGAAAAGTGAACTCAAAGTGAATTACAGACCTAAATGGAAAAGCTAAAACTGTAAAACTCTTAGAAGAAAGTATAGGAGAAAATTTTTTATTACCTGGGGGGTATGCAAAACCTTTTTGGATAGAACACCAAAAGCCCAAGCAACAGAGCAAAAATAAATTGATTTCAACAAAATGAAAAACTTTTGTGCTTCCGTGGTGACCTTCAAGAAAGTGAAAAGATAAGCCAAATATTTGCAGATCATAGTTCTTATAAGGAACTTGTATCTAGACTATATAAAGAACTTTTACAACTCAATAATGAGAAAACAAGTAACTCAATTAGAAAATGGGCAAAGGATCTAAACAGACATTTCTTCAAAGATATACAAATGGACAATAAGCCCATGAAAAGATGCTCAACATCATTAGCCATGAGGGAAACACAAACCAAAATTACAAAGAGATACTATTTCATACCCATTTCCTAATGATGTGTGTTTGAATTGTGTATGCAGAAACTGGCCATTCTTGGCTATCATCGTAAGTGTCAGAGAGGATGTGGAGAAACTGGAACCCTCACGCACTGCTGATGGGAATGGAAAATGGTGCAGCTGCTTTGGAAAACAGTCTAACAGTTCCTTAAAAGTTAAACATACTTTCTACTCCTAAATATATACCCAAGAGAAATGAAAACATATGTGCATGTAAAAACGTGTACAGAAAGGTTTGTAGCAGCATTATTCGTAATAGCCAAAATATAGAACAACCCAAATACCCACAAAATGGTGAATGGATAAAAAAGATGTGGTATATCCGTGCAATGGAATATTATTCGGCAATAAAAAGGAGTGAGATAATGATACATGGTATGATTTTTTTTGAATTTTTTTAACATCTTTATTGGAGCGTAATTTCTTTACAATGGTGTGCTAGTTTCTGCTTTATAACAAAAGTGAATCAGCTATATGTATACATATATCCCCATATCTCCTCCCTCTTGCGTCTCCCTCCCACCCTCCCTATCACACCCCTCTAGGTGGTCACAAAGCACCGAGCTGATCTCCCTGTGCTATGCGGCTGCTTCCCACTAGCTAGCTATTTTACGTTTGGTAGTGCATATATGTCCATGCCACTCTCTCACTTCATCCCAGCTTACCCTTCCCCCTCCCTGTGTGCTCAAGTCCATTCTCTACGTCTGTGTCTTTATTCCTGTCCTGCCCCTAGGTTCTTCAGAACCAGTTTTGTTTTTTTTTTTAGATTCCATATATATGTGTTAGCATACAGTATTTGTTTTCCTCTTTCTGACTTACTTCACTCTGTATGACAGACTCTAGGTCCATCCACCTCACTACAAATGACTCAATTTCATTCCTTTTTATGGCCGAGTAATATTCCATTGTATAAATGTGCCACATCTTCTTTATCCATTCATCTGTCGTACATGGTATAATTTGTATGAATCTTGTAAGCATTATGCTAAATGAAAGAAGTCATTCACAAAAGGCCACATATTATATGATTCTGTTTATGTGAAATGTCCAGAATAGGCAAATCTACAGAGACAGAAAGCAGGTTAGTGGTTGCCTAACCTATGGCTGGGGTGGAGGTGGGGAAGAAATGAGGAGTGACTGCTAATGGATTTTTCTGGGGTGGGGAATGATGGAAATGTAAAACTGGTGGAGGTGATGGTGGTACAAATCTGTGAATATATTAAAAGCCATTGAATTGTACACTTTAAATGGGTGAATAATATAGTATGTGATTATATCTCAATAAGGCTGTTCATTATATATATTATATTAATATGTTTATATACATTTATACATTTAATTATATACTTAATATATTTAATTGTATATTTTAAAAACTCCTCATTCTAGACCTTGGTTCTCAGCTTCTTAAAGTCACCGGACGGGGAACTTCTCAAATCCCAACGCCCGGACTACGCTCTGGACCAATTACATCAGAAGCTCTGTGGGCAGGACCCAGAGACCTTTAAGATCACTGCACAGAAGAGACCAACACGTATGAGAAGAAGCTGAGTGGGTGACCTCCCCTCCTGGAGGTCACAGAGGAGAAACATTACGCTCCCACTGGGTGGATACCTGAACTTCTGATTTCTTCTCACTTCACAAGTAACTGTATGTTTCAGCTTCCATGGCTCTTACTTTGGAATCTTTGTAAAGTAGTGTTCAAAAGGTTTATTCATTCTGAAATAAAATGCATGGAACCAAACCATTTACCTGATTACTTGAGGAGTTTTACTTTAGTTCTTTTCATCTAAAATTCCACACTTTCAAAACTATTGATTCACTGTGGGAACAATTCAATGCATAGGATACAAGGGACCCAAAAACGGAAGCTGGGACTATTGCTTTGCTGGTTATCAATACCAGATAGAAAACGTTGTTGAGTGACCAACTGCATTCCCTTTAAAAACTGACCAATTCTTTCTTTCCTGTTTTTAAGCATGGTTGTGAATCAAAACACCAGTTTATGTGATTTAAAGAAAAAAAGATGACACACCTTCCAATCTCTAAGTCAGAAGTCAGGGCAGCAATTAGAACATAGAAACGGTCACTTAAATTCAGTTTTATGAAGGGAAAAGACTAAATAGTTAAAAACATTCAGATATTGTTAATATAATTAGAAGTCAGCTACTACCAAGTTTTAAGTAAATGGAATAAAACTTTGTGGACTGAGGGCAAAAAGACAGCCTTTTGGAAGCTTATGAACACGGCATTTGTAAAAGAAAAAAGAAGTATTTGAGGATTGGTTTGGCATTTTTCAATGCTTCGAACTAACACACTCTGGAGTGGCCCATCAAAGCCATTTATTATTGGGGATATAATATGTCAATTGGCTGTTTAGTTGCTTAGAGACCTCCTCCAAGCTTCTGAAAGCAGACACCTAACGTCAAACCACATCCAGCGGGTACCTAGAAGCACTTCCCTCTGTCTCTTTTGCTCTTTCATCTCTGGCATGCGATAATGAATAACCAAGAAAGCATATTTCCTCGCAATCACAGAGTCAGTTTTATCAGCGTTAACGTGCACAGTCAAGCCGGCCCCACATGAATGTGCATTTTAGCGCATACAGCAAGAATGTATGTATGCACTTTCACATAGAATTGACCTCTTCCTATCCAAGGTGGCTGTTCTAGCCTCAAAGGGGAGAGAAGCTCACTTGGTCAGAGCAAAGCTGCTGCTGGTGGAAAAGAAGCCTCCTCTCCAGTCTGTCAAGGGTCCTCTACATTGTACTACAGCTGATTACATGGCCCCAGTGAGAATGATGCTGGGGGGAGGGACTGAAAATACTTAGTGGTAAATATCGGTAATTAACTCTTTTTTTTTTTTTTAAATGGGATTGAGCTAGGACAAGGAGAAATGGAAGAAGGAAAATGCAGACAATCAAAAACTCAGATCAGGACCCCGTGAACACAAAGGGTTAAATGTATTTCATTAACTATGAAGCCAAAGCCACATAATAACAAGGCGGAATAGACTTCAGGGTACAAAAAATCAGAAATCGTATTAAAATCAGTTATTACAATTTTATCATTAAAGTTTTACGAGTCAGAGTTCTAAATTTTAACATGACCATGCATGAACAATTATTTTTCAGCGTACTAAACAGCTAGATTGTTCCTGTGAGCAGAGTAATGTGCATTATGAAATTAAACATGTACCCACTTTCAGCCGAGGTCACTGAAGAAACCAGACAGTTTGGGGCTCATTCTGTTACTATATATATGTTACTGTTGCTGAAGAAGTCACCCCAAGTTATTCAGCATTGCATCCTCTCTATAGAAAATAAATTCTTATCTTACAAAAAGAACCCTCAGATCATACACACTATTACATGTAAAATAAATAAACAACAAGGACCTACTGTATAGCACAGGGAACTATACTCAATATCTTGGTATAACCTATAATGGAAAAAAATCCTAAAAAGAATATATTATATATATATATATATATCTGAATTACTTTGCTGTACACCTGAAACATTGTAAATCGACTCCACTTCCATTCTACATTTAATTTTTTAAAAATTTAGAAAAACAAACACCCCCCCACAAAAACTCAGATCACTGAAAAGAACCAAAAAAATCCACATTTATATTTTTGCCAATATTTTACTCTCCCAGTCTACCCAAATGATACAATGGTGGCAAAGGTGGCAAATTTGAGGTCATGACACCTTCTTTCGGCTGGCAGACACACTGGCAAGAAATGTATTACTGAAAGGCAGGACCAGAGACATGATTGGTCTGGTCCAGAGCAAAATGAAAATGCAGGGCCCTTGTTCAAAAATTAGTAAGACTTTCAAGACAGTGACAGTAAAGCTCGGGACCAGGCACGGAGCCCTGCAGAGTGCGGGCCCAGCGTCACTGCCCAGGTTGCAGCCCATGAAGCGAGTCCTGCCAAAAGGTAAGAAAGAAGGGAGGTGGGGGTCTGCCTAACCATCCCTGGATCTGTTGTCTGCGCGCTGGTTTAGCTTCTCTTGGCTAAATGCACAGCTTTGCAATGGCCTGTGTCACTTTCTCATTTATGGAAACCAACACCCAAACTCAATGCCTTGTCTAAGGTCATGAGCTGAAAGAGCCAGGACTAAATCCCAGCTACCGTAAGTCCTACAGGGTCACTCTCTTCCCTACATCATGCTACTGGTCTCCAGTTTAAATGTACATCATCAGGAAATAGTAACTACAAAAAAAGGGGTGGGGAGGGAAGGACATTACCTCATCAGAACTTCCTTTTCAACTCTTCTGTGCAAAGAATAAAGTCAGTTTTCAAATTCTTTTTCTGAATCAATGCTTTCAAGTCCTAGAGTCAAGACATCATAGGACAGCTCCAAACACTGAAGCAATTAGCTTTGCCGAGAGCTCACTGGAGCCCTTGCAGTTAGCAATTGGAGACCAAGGTGGTTATTAGTGGGTGGTTATGAGGCAACACGTTAGGAAACTAATCAGTGTTCCTGTACAAATATTTAAAATAATTCTGAGGTAATTTGAACTTTAACACAGAGCTAGCCAGATGCATTTGTAATCTGAACCCAAGGTTCTAATAAGTTACTGCCTTTTGGATGTCCTTCAATGTCAGGGACATTTTTAGAAAGACCAGCACTTAAGTGGAAACAAAGATTGACATTTTCAACATAAACATGAGACCTGGACTTTTTTTTTTTTTTACACCAAACAGAATGCCTGTGTCTTCCTCACTCAGGTGTATGTGTAAATTTAGTATATCAAAATATCTGGTGCAAGGGCATGGCCATTGAAAGATACTGCACAAATCAACTATAAATGGAGCTTTAGAGCTTATGAAAAAAAGAGTTCAAGGTAGGGTGCAATAAAAAAAAAAAAAACGCTCTTCAGAGCAGCAAAAAATAGCTGCTAACCCCCCTCGACAAGGCACAAGTTTTAGGGTCAGGCAGACCTCCAGTTCAAATTCCCAGCTTCACCTATTATTTTATTTTTTTGGAGCCTTGGCTAATTCATCTGCAAAATGGGGTTGATACATTCAGCCAAACAGCTGAATCAGAGGCTTTCTGTATGTCTCAGTATCTCTGACATCTGTGATTCACACACCTTTAATTATATCTTATTGAGCTGCCCCTCAGAATTTTCACTGGGGGTTAAAATTAGTTTTGCATGTCTGCTCTCCATAACTTTTGGTCTGTAGGTAGCAAAAAGGAAAAACAAAATATCTTCTGGCTTGGATAAATTTTGGCATAATTATAGGTCTGGTGTTTGGAAAATGAGGGCCAGAGGAAAATGGTACAGAGACGTGAGTAACCCAAAGTGTCTGAGGCTACAGCACTTACGTCTCATTAACTGCCAATTACCGTATTCATAATTTAACACAAAAAGGAAAAATACAAATGGGGTTTAAAAGAAAATCCCTTTTATCTAGACTTCAGTTTATACTTGGCTTCCAAAGGCAGGATTAATGCAATAGGTTAAGAAAGGGGGTAGTCAGATTGAGCAATAAAAACACTTTCTTTTGATAACATGTGAGGCTATAAAAATGGCTTGGCTGAATCTATTAGCCAAAGATAAATAATACCCTGCAGGAGGAAAAGAAATAGCTTTTTCTGGATCATAAGGTCTGGTATGTTTTTCAAGACCTTGCTTTCACTGAAAATGTAACATGCACTTAAAGAGACATTTTTGAAATTCGTGATTTCATAACATCTTTTGCATTGGAAATCTCGTCTCTGTTCCGGCAACACCATGTTCAAGACTTTTGTCAAAACATGGGAAGAAAAATGGTTCTTAGTTATTTTTATTTCTTTATTAATCTTACTATTAACACAGTTGCTATTTTTCTTCTAGTTATTACCACCACCACTAGTAATGCTGTTACTACTACTGCATCCACGTCTGCATTTTTTTTTTAATTTTTAAAAAATTTTTTATTGGAGTAGAGCTGCTTTATAATATTGTGTTAGTTTCTACTGTACAGCAAAGTGAATCAGCTGTACATATACATACATCCCCTCTCTTTTGGATTTCCTTCCCATTTAGGTCACCACAGAGCACTGAGTAGAGTTTCCCTATGCCATACAGTAGGTTCTCATGAGTTATCTATTTTATACATAGTATCAAGAGTGTCTATGTGTCAATCTCGATCCACATCTGCATTTCTAAATGGCATCTGATAGGAATTCTAGTGACTAACATTCGATTGTTCAGCCCGAGTCCCTGACTGGCTTGACCTCGGTGCACCCCAGGGCCAGCAGCTTCAATATCACTTGGACGCTTATTACAAATTCATATTCCTGGGCCCCGCCCCAGGCCTATGGAATCTGAAGCTCTGGGGTTGGGGGCCAGGAATATGTATCTTGACAAGATTCTGATGCTCAAAGTTGGGAAGCTCTGGTCAACAGAGAAAGCGACCCAGGTGCCAGAGAACAAAGGAAGGAGGGATGGGAGAGAAACGAGGATGGACACCTGGGGCCACCACCTGCAGGCTTGACCTTGTCTGCCTCAGGGCAGGCTGCCAGAACCGAGGAGAAAGCAAAGGCTGGGGCAGGCTCTCAGGATGTGGTGACCAAGGCTCCAGCCTTCAGCTCCAGGCCTCTGGGAAGAGAGGCCCCCCCAGAACTGTCCCCAGAAGCTGTTCATCTCTTTTGCCTGCTGAATACTGAAAATGACAAGACTCCTTATTTTTCATGACTACAGGTTCATCTGATCAAATCAGTTAGTGTCTGAATTAGTATTTCTTAAGGTGTGAGGTCTATGTATTTCAGTCCCCTTGATTCTCAGTCCCACCGAATCAAAATCCCTGAGGGTTGCAACAAGCTCTCAAATGTCAACAATGCAGTGTCAAGTTTGGGAAATGTTCTACTTTTTTGGCCTGACCTGACACTTAGTTTGGGATGAGGTTTCAAGATCTATTCTCTAACCTACAGTCTGCCAGCCCTCCCATCCATCCTTCCTCCCTCCCTTCCTTCCTTCCTTCCTCCATCCCTCCCTCCCTCCCTTCCTTCTTTCCTTCCTTCCTTTCTGTAATAACACGTTTCCTCAAAAACACAAATATACACACACAAAAAAAGAAAAGAAAAATTAACTGTACTCCTATCACCCATTTTGATAAATATAATTATATAAAATAACATTAAACAAAATTAGGATATAAAATAATAGTCCATGAAAAGATATGACAATATATGTAACTAATCCCCTATTATTAAACATCTAGAAGCTGTTGTCCAGATTTTCCCCTCTACAAATAATACAATAAGCTACTCTGTGAAAAAAAAAAAAAACACCTTTGTTTCTAATGGCCAATTCTTAGAACTGAAATTTCTGGTTCAAAAATTATGTCTTCTCTTGAAGTGTTTGACAAGCATTGCCAAATCGCTCCTGGATAGAGAGGACCAGTTAAGAACTACATTAGGCTGTAAATTGGTAAAGCCATGTTGGAGAAAACTTAACAATAGAGAAATGGAAAACTGACTATGTGCACGCTTCTACATCTGGAAATTCCACGTCATGGCATACAACCTAAAGGGACTCTCGTTTAAGGGAATATTCATAATAGTAAAAGCTGGGGACACTCTAAGTATCCATCAATACAGGAACAAAGAGATAAAAATAACAGAGTAGGTAAAACGTATGAACTAGATTACATCAACAGAGACCTCTCTCAAAACCAAAATGGCATGATACTGAATGAACAAATCTTGATAAAAGCATACCTACAGAATGAAGTTATTTAAAAAAGAATCACAAAATAAAATTAAAAAGAATCACAAAAATACACTGTTGTGTTTAAACACATAGGGGAAGTACAAAACCTTGTGCAGAAAGTGTACACGAACCTCAACACAGTGGTTGATCTCTGGAAAATAACACTGGGGAAGAGGTGTAGGGATTTTATCTGGATCTATAATCGTTTATTTTATTAATAAACAGGTTTGAAGCAAACAAGGTAAAATGTTAACATCTGTCAAATCTGGGGCACAGTTCTCAAAGGGGGTCTGAGGACCTCTGGCGGCCCCAAGTCTACTGCAGGATGTCCCCGAGGTAAAAATAATTTTCCTAATAATACTAAGATATGATTTGTCTCTTCCCCTGTGTTGACATTTGCACTGATGGTGCACAGTCAGTGCTGAGTAAAACTGTGGTGACAGCACAAACCAGGTGAGTAGGGGACTGCATTCTTCACAACATGCACTTGCAGAAACACCAGACAAAATGAGACAAGATAGGTTCACTCAAACATGTCCTTGTTGAAGCATTAACGTTTAATTAAATCCCAACACTTGAATGCTTTTAAAATAATACCGAGTGACAAAATATGCCTATAGCACTTCTGTTCCATGTATGATTGTTGTCTCTGGGAAAAGCACTTGTGTGATGGTCTGAATGGTGAACTGAACTACCTGCTTTCTCCACAAAACATCATTTTTCTTGAAAGGATGAGTGAGAGACCAATCGTGTTTATTCAGACTTGGGTGAAGAGTCTGTCACTTCAAAGAAAACAACTGGCAGTGGTTGTTGCCCATGACCAAATTAGAGCTGGCAAATGAAAATTAGAATTTTTGAAAACTCATATCTACCACTGTGGGCTTGGCAGATGCCTAATCGTCAGACTTTTGTGAGAGCAGTGGAGGTATAATAACAGAATCTTAAATATTGTAAAATGAAATGTGTCCAGGGACTTCCCCGGTGGCCCAGTGGATAAGAATCCGCGTGCCAATGCAGGGGACACGAGTTTGAGCCCTGGTCCGGGAAGATCCCACATGCTGTGGAACAACTAAGCCCGTGCGCCACAACTACTGAGCCTGTGCGCTAGAGCTCATGAGCCACAACTACTGAGCCTGTGTGCCACAATTACTGAAGCCCGCATGCCTAGAGCCCATGCTCCGCAACGAGAAGCCACCACGATGAGAAGCCCGCGCACCGCAACAAAGAGTAGCTCCTGTTCACTGCAACTAGAGAAAGCCTGCGCGCAGCAACGAAAACCTGACGCAGCCAAAAATAAATAAATTTAAATCTTTAAAAAATAAAAATAAAGCAACTATACCCCAAGGAAAAAAACTAAAAAGAAAAAGAAACTTGTCCACATCAGGAAGATCTACACTACTCGGTGAACCAATATTTTACAAATGGTCAATGCATGATGTTACAAAATCATGCATGAGTGAAAGATCCACTCAAAGTGCACGATTAATGAATGGATTTAATGTCACAGAGTCTGAAAAGTTCAGTGACATGGTTTCAGATTCCACACTGCAACTACGCTTTCAGAAACTATCAATACCATTTGTTGAATTCTGGTATAATATCAAAGTAGAATTTTCAGTTATCAGAAAAGGCTATTAAAATACACTTCCCTTTTCCAACTACATAATTGTTTGAGGATTGATTTTCTTCATACACTTCAACAACAACAACAAAATACCACAACAGAATGAATTCAAAAGCAGATATGAAGATCTAGTTGACTTCTTTTAAGCCAGTTATTAAAGAGATTTACAAAAGTGTAAAACAATGCCACTCTTCTCAATACTGTTTTCTTTCTTTCTTTTAATTTTTTTGGCTTTGAAAACTGCAGTTATTGTCATAAAAATGTTATTTATGTTTACACATAGTTTATTATTGCTATTTTAAATGAATTAAATATTTTAAATATTTCTTTTAATTTCTAAATGTGGTAAACATTATAAACATTAATAAACAAAAGTTCTTTGTGGTTCTCAATAATTTTAAAAAATGAGATCAAATAATTTGAGAACTGGTGATCTAGGGAGTGTGAATATTCAGATAACCTTCTATTATCTTTTACACTTTTCCCTGTGTATGTAACTAAAGATAAAGAGTGAAAAAGCCTACCAGCAGCACATGAGGATATGCAGAGGCTATATTCTTACCAAACTTAATAATGATCACTAAAGAAACAGACCAACCTTGTGAACCTGAGCGTAAGAAAATATTATGCCATAATTTTAATTTGCCTTTCTTTCATTATGTGCGTTTGGACAATTTTATATATTTTACTGTTGATTTTAATTTCTTCTTGGCGGGTTGTCCTCTTTCTATTCATTCACCATGTGTTTGTTGAGTATCTTGCATATACCATACTCACTTCTAGATGTATCTAGAATACAGCAGTAAACAAGTTACGGAAGGTCTACTGAAGTAGTTGACACACTACTGTCCATGGGCCAACTTTATCCCACTTCCTATTATTGTAAATAAAGTTTTATTAGAACACAGTCATGCCTACTTTTTTTTTTTTTTGCAGTACGCGGGCCTCTCACTGCTGTGGCCTCTCCCGTTGCGGGGCACAGGCTCCAGACGCGCAGGCTCAGCAGCCATGGCTCACGGGCCCAGCCGCTCCGCGGCATGTGGGATCTTCCTGGACAGGGGCACGAACCCATGTCCCCTGCATCGGCAGGCGGACTCTCAACCACTGAGCCCAGGGAAGCCCCATGCCTACTTTTTTATGCACTGTCTATGGCTCCTTTTGTGCTACAAGGGCAATGCTGAGTAGTTGCAAAAGAGACTATGGTGCCTGCAAAGCCAAAAATATTTACTATCTGTCCTTTACAGTATAGGCTTGCTGGCCCTTGATCTTGCAGATTCTATAGGAATGCTTGTCTCTTTCCTTCATATTTGTAAGACTGCTTTGTATATTAATGAAATATTGTCTTGCAGATGTTTTCCCATCACACTTATAATCTTCTAATTTTGTTTGTGGTTTTTTTCATTGTATACATTTTTATATTTTATGTAGAAACTTGATCAGTTCTTCTCTTTTAATACAACTGTCCTTAACCTTTGGGAACACTGATATTTAAATGGCTTATTGGCTATTTTTGCTTTTTATTTTATTCAACATAAATTTAAAAATCATTTTGTCATATTACTGAACAAATCCCTCAATGATTCTGACTTCAGTTGCATTAAATTGTTGGATTACTTTGGGGAGAATTTAATTTCTAAAATATTGATTCTTTTTGTCAAGGAGTATAGAACATTTCTCTGTTGAATCTCATCTTCTAAATTATTTTATAATTTTTTCAAGATAGTCTAATAAATTTCTTTCTATATTTATTTCTAGCTACTTTCTGTTTTAGAGTTGCTACTGTGATATATGGTTTCCTCCTTAGTTTTTAAATTGATTATGGCAAGTAAGTACACTGTATTTTTCTGTATTTATTTTCTAAATAGTTACCATACTGAACTTTTGATAGTTCTAATAGCTTTTTAAATTTCAGTTGATTCTCTTAAATTTTTAATACAGACAAATAGGGATTTGTTTAACATCCCCTTTCTGATCACTTTACCTAATTTTATTCTGTATTATTATATTTGCTAGACTTTTGAAGAAATAATAAATTTTCTTGCTTCTCATTTTAATGAAAATATGTACAGAATTTTAAAACTAAGTACAAAGATTAAATGAAATATTAATTAAATATTAAATACAAATATTTAACCTTTGTTTCAAATAATCTTTATAATTTTATATAATTAGCCTTCTATATCTGTTTCATTAAGCGTTTTCATCAGTAACATATATTAAATCAAATACTTTGGGGGGCATCTACAGAGATAATAAAATTTTTTCCTCATTTAACCTATTGATAAGATGAATTATAGTAACAGATTTATCTAATAGTAAAATTTCTTGTATTCTTAAGAACAAACTCTTTTGGTTATGGTTTGTTATTATTTTTAAGGTTTGCTAGATCGAATTTGCTGGTATTTCACTTGGGATTCTTCAACTTATGAGGGTGATTTATAGGGTTTTGGTGTCATCTTTAATAGGATTTTCCTGTATTGTAAAAGAAAAAAAATTGGAATGGTCACATCTTCTATTCCTAGAATAGTTTACAGCTGTTAAGATTATAAATTTATAGAAATCATGTGTCAAAAGGGGGTACATAAAATGAAGATCATGAGAATGAGATATGGCATAAATTTGCCCCACTCAATAATATAGAGGGATATCATAATTGTACAGCAAAAAACAGCAACAACAATAACAATTATAGTCAGATTAAGATTTTAATTTCTTGGTAGATGGGAACAATGGTGAAGTGTCCCCACGCCTGCAAGTAACAAACTGTAGATAAAGGAATAAGTTACTCTCGCAAACATTGAACTAATTAACACTTCCCTAGGTTTATGGGAATACCCATTAGATTGAGACCAACTACAGAGCTTAATCCATGATATTAACACATCCAAAGAAAGAAAAGGTCAACTCCTGGAGCATGGCCACTTTGGATAAACTGAGTTCAGAGAAAACAAACTTTGGCAGTGGGTGTTGGGCTCTCTCCCTAGGAAGGAGACAGAAGCCGAGAGCTCTCTAAGCATCCAATGACAAAAAATGGATAGTGGTGGTGTAAGTCTTTTCCTCAGGTCTCACCAAGCCCTGGAGAAACGTCTTTCAAAATTATGGGCCTTTGCTGATTCCATGCACACCAGCAACTTTTTGCTTATGAATTCAGCAATCTCTACTGATCATAGAAAAGTCTGCAGGAGGTGTCTAGATCTGTTGATTGCACACATTTTTTCGGCTAGGAAACATCACCCCTATGTTTTCACCCAAGATTCATTCCCAGGAGTATCTCCAAGGGATATGTATGTAACACTAGACCCACCATCTGAGACAGCACTTCTTTCCAATTTGAAATGCTATTGAGTTAGTGCAGCATTTTGAGAAGGATAATTTCAAATATATTCTAATTTATAAAAGAATAAAATAATTTGCTAACCTTAGTACTTTGAGCATTAGACAAAAATTGCATACAACATACCTCACTGCTTATGGCAACCTACCCATGTGGATCTGGACCCTCTCACTGGATAGCAGAGAACTGTTGGGCTGAATAATTCTAAGGCATTTCCATTCCGTGAACCTGCAGGACATTTCATCTACCTGTAACTTTCTAATATGGTATAGGAGAATTTTTTCAAGGAGTTATCATTTGGCTCCTGTTTACTCTTCCCTGGGATTACATTTTGCCCATTAGCCAAAGGTCTCAAAGGATTCTGAAAGAATTCTAATTCTCATTTTTGGTGAAACTTGCTAGTGATGAACAACTATTCTAACCTTGGCTCTCATATGGGAATTCATGGATAAAAATATATTGAAAAAATTATCAGTAGAGGCAGAAAAAGCTTTTGACAAAATTCAACATCCATTTATGACAAAAACTCTTAATAAAGTGGGTAGAGGGAGTTCCCTGATGGTGTAGTCGTTAGGATTCGGCACTTTCACTGTCATGGTCGGGGTTCAATCCCTGGTCGGGGAACTGAGATCCCGCAAGCCGTGCTGCGTGGCCAAAATAAAAATCAATCAATAAATGAAAGCGCTTGTTAAAAATTTTTTTTTTAATTAAAAAATAAAGTGAGTAGAGAGGGAACATACCTCAACATAACAAAGACCATATACGACAAACCTATAGCCAACATCATACTCGACAGTGAAGAGCTGAAAGCCTTTCCTCTAAATTCAGGAACAAGACAAGGATGACCATTCTTGCCACTTTTATTCAACATGATATTGGAAGTCCTAGCCACAGCAATCAGACAAGAAAAAATAAAGAAATCCAAATTGGAAAGGAAGAAGCAATACTGTCACTGTTTGCAGATGATGTGATACCATATACAGAAAATCCTAAAGACCACCAAAAAACTATTAGAACTAATAAATGAATTCAGTAAAGTTGCAGGATACAAAATTAATACAGAAATCTGTTGTGTTTCTATACACTAACAATGAACTACCAGAAAGAGAAATTAAGAAAGCAATCCCATTTATGACTGCATCAAAAAGAATAAACTACCTGGGAATAAATCTAACCAAGGAGGTAAAAGACTTACACTTGGAAAACTATAAGATATCAATAAAAGTAATTAAAGACAAAACAAACAGATGGAAAGATATTCCATGCTCACAGATTGGAAGAATTAATACTGTTAAAATGACCATACTATACAAGACAATCTACTGATTCAATGCAATCCCTATCAAAATACCAATGGCATTTTTCACAGAACTAGAACATATAGTTCTAAAATTTGTATGGAAACACAAAAGAACCCATAGAGCCAAAATAATCCATGAGAAAGAAGAACAAAGCTGGATTTAAAACTATACTACAAAGCTACAGTAATCAACATAGCATGGTACTGGCACAAAAATAGACACATAGATCAATGAAACAGAATAGACAGCTGAGAAATAAACCCACACTTATATGGTCAATTAATCTATGACAAAGGAGGCAAAAATATGCAATGGGGAAAGGACAGCTTCTTCAATAAATGGTGTTGGGAAAACTGGACAGCTACATGCAAAAGAATCAAACTGGACTACTTTCTCACACCATATACAAGAACAGACTCAAAGTGGATTAAAGACTTAAATGTAAGACCTGAAACCATAAAATTCCTAGAAGAAAACATAGGCAGTACGCTCTCTGACATCAGTCTTAGCAGTATTCTTTTGGATCTGTCTCCTCAGGAAAAGAAAACAAAAGCAAAAATAAACAAATGGGACTACATTAAACTATAAAGCTTTTTCATGGCCAAGGAAACTATCAACAAAACAAAAGGCCACTTACTGAATGGGAGAAAATATTTACAAACGATAGGTCTGATACGGGGTTAATATCCAAAAATATACAAAGAACTCATACAACTCAACATCAAAAAAAACAAACAACCTGATTAAAAACAGGCAGTGGACCTGAACAGACATTTTTTCCAAAGAAGACATACAGATAGACAATAGGCATATGAAAAGATGCTCAACATCAATAATCATCAGGGAAACACAAATCAAAACCACAATGAGACATCCCCTCACACCTGTCAGAATAACTATCATCAAAAAGAACACAAATAACAAATGTTGGCAAGGATGTAGAAAAAGGGGACCCTCCTGCACTGTTGGTGGGCATTTAAATTGGTGTAGCCACTATGGAAAATGGTATGAAGGTTCCTCAAAAACCTAAAAATAGAACAACCATATATATGATCCAGAAATTGCACTTCTGGGTATTTGTTCAAAGAAAACAAAAACATTAATTTGAAAAGATATATGCACCCCTATGTTCATTGCAGTGTTATTCACAATAGCCAAGATATGGAAGCAATCTAAGTGCCCATTGATAGATGAATAGATTAAAAAGATGTGGGATCTGTAGACAATGAAATATTACTCAGTCATAAAAAAAGCAGTCCTGCCATTTGAGACAACATGGGTGAACCTAGAGGGTATTATGCTAAGTGGAATATGTCAGACAGAGAAAGACAAATACCCTGATTTCACTTATATGTGGAATCTGTAAAGCAAATGAACAAAAACAGAACAAATGAACAAACATAACAAAACTGAAACAGAATCATAGATACTGAGAACAAACAGGTGGTGGCCAGAGGGTAGGGGGCTGGGGCGATGAATGAAATAGGTGAGGGGGATTAAGAGGTACAAACTTCCACTTACAAAATAGATGAGTCACAGGCACGAAATGTACAGGGTTGGGGAGGGTCACTGATAATGTAACATCTTTGTATGGTGAAGAAGGTGGTCACAAGGCACGCACTGCCAGTTATAAGATACATAAGCACCAGGGACGTAATGTACAACATGGTAAATATAATTAGCACTGCTGTACATTATATATTCGCGCTGTTAAGAGAGTAAATCCTAAGAGTTTTTGTCACAAGAAAAAAAAGTGTTTTTCTTTTTCCTTTAGTTTGTATCTATATGAGCTGATGTATGTTCATTCATCTTAATGTGGTAATCATTTCATGACGTATGCAAGTCAAATCATTATTCTGTGTACACCTTAAACTTTTACAGTGCTGTATGTTAATTATATCTCAATAAAACTAGAAAAAAGTTTGACTCCCACACAAGATATGTGTATCAGTAAGGTTTAAAGTTACTTAAACCTTTAAGTTATGCCAAATAAGATGCCACATCTTTAAAGTTATGCCCTTTGTACATGATTAAAATTGCCATCTTTTTAAAAAACACAGAAAGAAATCTTGAGGAAAAAAGGAACATAATAAATATTATTCTGTCATATTGAACTATATGAATTTGCAGATACTATATATTTTTTGGTGTGTGATAGATATATTTTGTCCTATAGGAGAGAAACATCAGATATAAGCCATTTTATCTCACATATCTCAACCATGAAAGGTTTGTCAGCCTACTTTCTCTTGAAGAGCAGAAGTGTATCTATCAATTTGCCAATGACAAGAAAGTCACACTGAAACAAATTGATCTATTTCTTTCTCCATTATTCAAACATCATGCTCCGAGAAGAGAATGACATTTGTTTTATGATTTGCTGTCATTTGGCTTCTCTTCCAGCATCAGATTGAATGAAAAAATATTGTAGCATTCTGCTGTTGTGATCACACCGAATTTCCACATATGCTTAGTATCTGGCTCTAAGTGTCCGCGTGTCACCAGGTTCCCAGTTGGATCCAAACGTGAGTGCATGTGTGAGCACGTATGTGATCTTGTCTGCAATCACATTTGGACATTTGTTTCCTGCTAACAGAAACCCAAGCATATGTTTGAGACCAAGTTTCCATTTCCATTTGACACATTTTCTGTGATTAGATTCACGAAGAAATACAGCAACAGCATTAAAAATTAGAAGGGGTGTGTATCTGTAAACATCAACTGTGGTTATGGCAAAGGCTTTTCTATCAACTAAAATGTATCTTCTGGAGCCATAATCCAACCCACAAGACACATTTTCATTTCATAGCTCAAATCATTACAGAAGAAAAAAACCCTTTTCCATAAAGAAAATAAAGATGGTGAAATCACACGGCTTATTTGAACATTAAAACATCCTCTATAAAAATGTCAACCTAACTGGATTACTTCCATCAATGCTGCAAAAATAGAATCAGCAAATGAAACTTTGATGCTGGCAGTTGAAAAAAAAATTTTTTTTTGGTATTTCGTTCTTGTGGCTTAGGAGGTTACTAAAACCCTCAATGTAATTATGGTTTGACACCTTCTACCATTTTTTAACTTATAGTCTTCCAAAGGAAGTGGTGTAAATTGCATTCTTTAAAACATCATTGAACATGTTCTAAGTACCCACAATGTCACAGGGAGTGAAGTACAATTACTCAAAACATGAACACGTCTCTAGCTACAAATTTAAGACTCATTTAAGAAAAACAGAGGAATGTAGGCCCCACTGCAAGTTAAATTAGCACAGACAAGACTTCTGTAGGAATTCAGGTTTGGGTGACACGAAAGCTATTTGAGTATCATGTTTATTTATTTGTTTTAAATCAAGTGTAATAACAGAAAGAAAATCATATTATTATTCTTGGAAATAAAAAAATAATACACATTTTGTGATAATGACTTCTAGGAGGCAGTGTAATGTAGTAGTTAAGTGTATGGACCCTGGATTCATACTCATCAAATTCAAGTTCTGGCTTTGCTATGTGTTGGTGTTAGCTATCTGTCTGATCCTGGACCATGGGCTAACATTTACCCCTCAGTTCCTCAGCTCTACAATGAGGATAATAATAATATCTAGTATATGCCACAAGGCCATGGTAAACAATTGAATGAAATAACTTATTAAAGCACTTTGCACAGTGCCTGACACCCAGGAATGTTAGATAAATATTAAAATTCTTAGAAAGAGGAGAACATCATGTGTTTTGAAACAAGAGATTCTGAATACAACTCTAATGGTAACAGAGAATGTGGTATCCATGCCACAGAAATCAATTCAAAAAAAGCATATGCTCCTATGACTCACAGACTTTGAAAATAAACTTATGGTTACCAAAGGGGAAGGGGGATAAATTAGGAGTTTGGGATTAACAGAAACACACTACTATATATAAAAGAGATCAACAACAAGGACCTACTGTGTAGCACAGGGAACTAGATTCAATCTTATAATAACCTATAATAGAAAAGAATCTGAAAAAGAATATATATATAATATATATGTATATATAACTGAATCACTTTGCTGTACACCTGAAACTAACATAACATTGTAAATCAACTACACTTCAATTTAAAAAAAAAAAAGCATATGCTCCTGAATTCAGTGCTTAAAAAGCAATCCACGGAAACATCGGTAGATATTCTTGCAGTCAAGGCTCAGTCTGTTTGGTTTGTCCACTATTATTCATTTGAGAGTCGGTATGTTTAGCAGATCTTTGATAAGGTGAGGTTAGTATCAATATCTAAAAGCTATTTTCCCATCGTCTATCAAAGTTGATTGCATTTTGATGAATGCATTTTGAATGGAAGAGCTTGAAATTAAATATCTGTTCATCACCAGAATATTGACCCACATTCGATATTCGAGATTCGATATTCGAGATCCACATTCTGGATCTCTTGACAATCCAGAAGAAAAATTCAGGCAGCAACGAGAAAGGACCATTATATAAATGATTTTAAGCTTCAGAAGCTCCCTACAGGAAAAATTTGGCCTGGATTGGAGAGTATGATCAGAATTCAAAGCCCAGAGGAAAAGGGAAAAAAGCAGATGTACCTTAATGCTGGAACTGAGAGTATAAACCAAATTGTCCAAGCTTTACTTGCATCTGTTACTATATGGGCAGTTTACTAGGAACAATGCAAATATTCCAAAAGCAGAATTGAGTCCAATCATTAGACTGTAGGGCAGATGCAGAGGGCCGTGTCTCCATGGAGGATACATTTTACATAAAAAAACTAGTATTAGGGAAACTGGTGCTAGGGATCCTTGTTACAATCGCTTTGCCAATATAAAGCCATATTAAATCCAAGTGAAATTCAATCTCCATTTCAATACTTATTAAAGTCTTCCCATTCCAATGAAAAATAGCCAGTGTTAACTGTTATAGTTGCACAGCAGCAGGCAAATTTCTGTGTATGATCACCCATCGCTCTAGAAGATAATTTCATGAGCGGATAGAACATACTTCAGACAGATGGCCAAAGTTATAAATTTGAAAACAAAAAAAGAGGTGTTCACCTTTCAAAACTGTGGTTGTCCTATTCGTTAATTCCCAAAAATTTAGAATAAAGAAGTCTTTGCTCCGATGGTCTACATTGGCTGTCAAGGCAGCTCTGATTTACAGGATGCTCTTCCTCATCTGTTTCTGCAGTGAACTGGTGGAGGGATACAACACGGATGGCCCATCACCACCAATGAGTGACCTTGGCTTGTCCAGGCTAAACGGTCCTGGGAGTGCTGAGTCGGCAGCAACCTCTGTCCTCATCTTCCTTTCGGCTGTTGGCCGAGAGTGGTGGCTGGGTTAGCAGTTCAGTCTGCTGCTGTGAAGCTGGGTTTTTCTTCTGTGAGGCTAATTGAAACTGCAACATTGGCCTCATTACCATCTTGTAAAACCCCTCTGAACTAACCAGCTCAGACAGCCATGGTTATGGGCTAAAATCAAAGGCAAGATGAGTCAAAGAATTATGGACAGAGAGTTCAGGCTGTCTTCTAAATATCAAAATGTATGATTAAAACTCAGGGCATCATTCATTTACATATACCAATACGGTTATCAAATTGACAACGTTTCACATTTACCATCAACATAGGCTCGGTGGGGAGGGATGAGCGGGAAGAGATCTCCGAGATGTTTTATTTTGAGCAATCATAATGTCATTCTTCTTACTAGGGTCATGTTTAAGTCACATGGACAAGCAGAATGCCCTCGGGTTGATTTTTTTAAGCCCAATGACAGTGAACCATTGTGCAGTGAATTAGATTGCTCTAGGTTCAACCTGATTGTATTCCTAAGATCACCAAAAAATGATAATAAGTGAATAAAAGTTAAATACATTTATTATGCTGCATGCCGCCTGACTACTTTGACCTAAATGAATAATTCTCAATGCAGGCAATTTTGTCCCAGAAGAGACATTTGGCAATATCTGGAGATATTTTTGATTGTCACAAATGGAGCAGGCAGGGCATGATGTTACTGGCAACTGATGGGGGATGCTGGTAAATATTCTACTGTGTATAGGACACAACAGAGAATTTTTTTACCCCCAAATGTCAATAGTACCAAGGTTGAGAAACCCTGATTTAAATAACCAAATCAGAATGTGGGGATATGATTAGTTGAGCAGCTGCTGGTCATTTTTGTGGCTGAGGGGGAGAAAATCAGCATGCTGAAAGTGTATTTGTCAAATAGCTTAAAAGTTCCAAGGACACTTCTAAATACACTAACTCATCTGGCCATGAGTTTGGGGATAAGATAGGAGCAGGAAAGGGAAGGATGTAAACATTATATTCAGAGAGTATTCCATCATGAGTCAAAAATATATGTGCTAATTTATAGAAGTAAAGGCTGACATAAGTTACTGGCAAGATAATTTATGTGCTAGCCTGTTTGCTTTTATAAAATGCAATGACAGCATTGTATTTAAGCAGAAGTCTTCTCTGATTAGAGACAAATATAACTTCATACCTGATTTGCCTAGATATTAAAATATATTTTAAAATTTTAATATAAATCTCCTGTATTGGCCAAAAATTGATGAATGGAATAGAATAAATGTCCTCCAAAACAGACTCTAGTTGATATGAGAACCTTAAAAAATGATAAAGAAGACAAATCAACAATAAAGAGATGGATTATTCAATAAAAATGATTTTGAGATAATTATTTAGGAGTTGAGAAAAACTTAGTTATTATCTCAACTTCTCTTCATATATCAAAATAAAAGTACAGATGGATTTTAAAAACTAGGAGAAAATTAGATGAATAGTTATCTGCTCTCTGAATGTGGGACAATTTTCTCAAATTCTCAAATGTTCTCAAAATGCCACAGTAGGAGAAATACAAAGGAAAATGTCCCTATGTAAGATAATTTTACCCTTTTGTTTGTTAAAACTCCTCAAAATCAAAACTTGTCAAAATTCAAAAGCAAACCACAGATTCAGAAAGACATTCATAACACAAATTTTAAAGTGTCACTATTTTTGACTATATAGAGTTTATATAAGATCATTTTAAAAAAAGCATTATCAAATTGACAATTGAGCAGAAGATAGAAAATTTTAGAAAGTTAAAAAAATACAGGAAAACATCTCATTCCATTAGAAATATAAATTAAAATAAGATACCATGTTCTACTTATCAGTTTGCAAAAAGAATTTTTTTTACTTTAAATAGGAAGGAGCTGTTAAAGAGGCTTTCTTATATTCTAGATAGACTATAACTTGGTACTACCCTTCTAGAAGATACACAAATAAGTTCATATTCATAGTTTTTGGCCCACAGAACTCATTTATGAAGATTAAGAGGGGGAAAAAATCTCAAAATATAGAGATAAACAGCTTTACACATAAAGATGTTTGCTGCAATATTATTTTAAATAAAGAATTTCTTTTGAATCTCCTTAATGTTCACTAGTTGAAGTGATGGTTCACTGTGATGCATCCATCCACTGATATGGAAAATATTTTGTGAAAATTTGAAAAGATATTTACAAAGAATTTTAATAAAATGAGAACCTGCTTGTGTTATAACATGAGGTTAAAAATTTGCTTATGGTAGGTGTAGTGGGCTGAATGTTAGTCCTCCAAAAGATATGTGCATGTCCTAATCTCCAGAACCTGTAGATATTATCATATATGGCAAAAGATGTGCTTAAATTAAGGATCCTGAGAGGGAGAGAATATGCTGGATTATGTAGGTGGACCCTAAATATCATCACGTTTCCCTATAAGAGGAGACAGAGGGAGTTTGGATACAGACACCGAGAAGAGGGCAAGGTGATGTGAAGATGGAACCAGAAACTGGTATGATGCAGCCTCAAGCCAAGGAATGCTGGCAACCGCCAGGAACCAGTCGAGGTAAACAACAGAATCTCCCTAGAGCCTCTGAAGGGAGCACAGCCCTGTTGACACCTTGGTTTTGGATTTCTGACCTCCAGAACTAAGAATAAATTTCTGATTTTTTTTTTTTTTTTTTTTTTGCGGTACGCGGGCCTCTTACTGTTGTGGCCTTTCCCGTTGCGGAGCACAGGCTCCGGACGCGCAGGCTCAGCGGCCATGGCTCATGGGCCCAGCCGCTCCACGGCATGTGGGATCTTGCCGGACCGGGGTACAAACCCGTGTACCCTGCAACGGAAGGCGGACTCTCAACCACTGCGCCACCAGGGAAGCCCAATTTCTGCTATTTTAATCCATCAAGTTTACAGTAATTTGTTACAGCAGCCATAGGAAACTTATACAGTAAGTTTACACTTAACCTTTTAAGAAACTACCAAACAATTTTCTAAAGGGTTTGTACCATTTTACATTTCCACCAGCAGAGAAGGGGAGACACCAAGACTGGGAATGGTCAGTCCTCTTCACTTTAGCCATTCTGATCAGAGTATAGTGGTATCTCACTATGATTTTAACTCGCATTTCTTTACTGACTAATAATGTTCAGCATCTTTTCATGCATTTATTTGCCATCTGTAGAGCTTCTTTGGTGAAGTGTACGTTTACAACTTTTGCCTACTTTTATTTTGGGTTACTTGTTTTCTTATTATTGGGTTTTGAGTGTTCTTTATGTAAAACAAGTAACACCTACCCTATGACCTAGCCATTCCATTCTTAGGTATTTACCCAAGAAAAATGAAGACATATACCCATACAAAGATTTGTATACTAATGCTCATAGATGTTTTATTTGTAAAGGTCAAAAACTGGAAACAGTCAAATATTCATCAGCAGGTGAATGGATAAAGAAATTGTGGTATCCATACAATGGAATACCACTAGGCCATAAAAATCAATGAACTATTGGTACATACAACAACAAGGATTAATCTTAAATAATTATGCTGAGTGAAAGAAGCCACACAATAAACATGATACATACTTATGAGTCCACAATTCTAGAAAAGTCAAACTAATCTATAGTGACAGAAAGCAGATCTATGGCTGCCTAGGGATGAGGGCAGTGGGGAGAAGGGATAATTAATGAAGGGAGAAGAGAAAACTTTGGGGTGACATTTAAGTTCATCATCTTGACTATGGTGAAGATTCCCAGGTATATACCTATGTCAAATGTTATCAAATGGTAGACTTTAAATACATGCAGCTCATGGTATGTCAATTACACCTCAGTAAAGCTGTTTAAAAAGTGGCTTAATCTTTCTAAGCCTCAGTTTCCTCATCTATAAAAGGGGACAATAATAGATCTCACCTCCTAAGGTTATTTCAAGGATTAAATTGTGGTAGTATTGGAAAAGCACTCTGTTCAGAATCTTGCATACAGTGAGCACTCAAAAATGCTAACAATATTTTTGTAAAAATGGTATATAAACTTTTTATCTTGGTATGATATTATATATATATATAATATATATTATATATATTAAAAATGAACTTAGGAAAGAAAGATTAGAAAAGAAATATTCCCAAAGTATAAAAAGCTATTTGACTTTAATTGTGGAATTTGGGGT
The DNA here is from genome assembly GCF_963455315.2 of Globicephala melas. Classification (NCBI taxonomy): domain Eukaryota; kingdom Metazoa; phylum Chordata; class Mammalia; order Artiodactyla; family Delphinidae; genus Globicephala; species Globicephala melas. The sequence goes on from NC_083317.1 coordinate 143,512,395, forward strand.
GATTTTGTTCTATGTTTCCTTTATTTTCCAGATTTTCTACAATAAGTATGTATTGTTTTTACCCAGTAAAAAAATTTATTAAAAAAAAATGCTAATAATCCCCTAATGAAACAAAGCTCTGCTAAATAAATCACATGGCACAAAGCATACCTGACTCCTGCCTGTTCTTACCCGCTGGCACCCCTGTGAGCCTCCTTCCAACCACATCCCTCTGCACTCTGCAGTCAGTGCTCAGACACGCTGATTGCATGCGTGGTCTCTTACCTGTTTAACACCCTTCCATGACTCTCTCTAACCCTTTAGATAGAGTCCCTGTTCTCAGCACGGCTCCTGCCTACCCCTCTGATCTCACCTTGCTCTACTTTTCCCCTCTCTCTCTTCTCCTGCCCCACTGGCTTTTCAGGACCTCCAGGTTCTTTGGTTACTCCCATTACATCTCCCTTGCTTCATACCATTCAATCTTCCTTCCCTTCCTGCTTTTTATTGACCAATTACCTTTGCATTTAAGGCTCAGCTCAACAGGGAAGTCTTCCTTGACATCCTTTTGTTAAACTCTCCCATAATCCTTTTGGCTAAAATTCAGTGAATTGTTCAGTGGGTCTTCCTAGCTGGTGAGCAATCTAAGAGCTTAACCATGTCTGTGCTGTTCAAAGCAGTGGCCCCTAAACATAGCACAGTTGTAGGCACTTATTACTGGTGATTAAGAAAGGGCTGGTCCACAATCCCACTCCTGGGCATATATCCGGACAAAACTCTAATTTGAAAAGATACATGCACCCCTATGTTCACAGCAGCACTATTCACAATAGCCAGGACATGGAAACAACCTAAATGTCCATCAACAGATGAATGGATAAAGAAGATGTGGTACATACATACAATGGAAAACTACTCAGCCATAAAAAAGAACAAAATAATGCCATTTGCAGCAACATGGACGCAACTAGAGATTATCATACTAATAAGTCAGAAAGAGAAAAACAAATACCATATGATATCACTTATATGTGGAATCTAAAATATGGCACAAATGGGCTTATCTACAAAACAGAAACAGACTCACAGACATAGAGAACAGACTTGTGGCTGCCAAGGGGGGAGGGGGTGGGGAAGGAAAGGACTGGGAGGTTGGGATTAGCAGATATAAACTATTATACAGAGGATGGATAAACAACAAGGTATATAGCACAGGGAACTATATTCAATATCCTATGATAAATCATAATTGAAAAGAATATTTAAAGGAAAGACTGTTTATATGTGTATAACTGAGTCACTTCGCTCTACAGCAGAGATTGGCACAATGCTATAAATCAACTATACTTCAATTAAAAAAAGAAAGAAAGGGCTGGCCCAGAATCCCTGGCCAAAGTATTACGGCAGAGGAGAAGGAACATGGGTCGAATCACGAAGACACCACCTGCCTTGGGGCGAGTCATTTCTTCCTGGTTTAACAATAAATATTTATAAAATAGGCCTAAATTATCTCCTAGGACTCCTCTAGATCGAAAATGTAATTGGGTGAAATTGAGGTCATGTCCCATTGAGTTAGAATAATTTCTTGAGTGAATCAGTGTCATCCTCACATGTTCTGACTGCAACCAGCAAAAAATAACTTGCTAGTATAGAAAACTAGAGCAATATCACCAATGAGCTGTCATTTAGTTCTTAGAAACTCAAAGGTCAAAATGATGGGCTTCAGTTATTAGCTCCTCTTGAAGTTTTCTTCTACCTACAAATATTCTAACTTGGCTCACCATCCGTCTACAGCCAGAAACCCTAAAAGCATGGGTGGCCTTGGTTTTGGTCACTCTTGAATTAAATATGCAATATTTAATATGAATTTAAAATAGCACTATTGATTAGCTACATTTCACAAGACAGAGTCTTTTTAGCTTTTGCCCCTCTCCCATGGGTGCCACTGAGTGCCCATCTCATGCCAACATCTCCTGCTGTTTTCCTTGCTAACTCTCCCCAGCACGTGTGTCACTGATTATGTTGGTTCTTTCATCATCCAGGTTCACAAATGAAGAAATGGGGATCTAGAGGGATTAAGTAACTTACGCATAACCACAGGACTGGGTAAGTGACTGAGGCAGATTCACACTTGGGTTGCCTGGTCCAAAGCCAATACTGTCCAGCTGTCGTGTGACTGTCTGAGGGGGAGTTCGTGTTCTCAAGGTCATTAAACGTTTGTCCTATTCTTTCCCTTTTCTTCCCTGTTCGAACCCATGCCAACTTGTCTAATTATCTCCCAGAAGTTGGCTGTTCTTAGGGCAGATGCTACCCTTCAATCTTTGTTGTAGTCTGCTGCAACCCTGTTCCCTTTTCATGGTTTGCTCATTTATGTGTACACACACACACACCCCCTAAAGATATACAGATGAAAAAGGATTTTTCTGTGACTGTATCTAGTGTTACTTGTACGACTATGAAACTTTCTAAAAAAGGTTTTATTTGCCCTTAAGTTTTATGTATTTAGATCCCCCCCCCCGCACTGAACACTGAAGAATTTACTTAAACCACGTATTTATAACCCTCTTTGTAGCACCTTTTGCAAAGTGGCTTCTTAGTTGAGACGATGATGCGCTAAATGAAAATACTGCAAGTTTTAAAACATTACCCAATGTTTTATGGCAATGATTCTCCAAATTCAACACACACACACACACACACAATCACTGAGGACACTTGTGAAAATGCAGATTCCTGGGTCTTATCCTTCAAAGAATTTGATTTAGAAAGTCTTGGATGGGGCCCAGTAATCTGTACGTTAAACACGCTCACTAGGCAAATCTGATGCAAATATTTTGTGACTCACACCCTGAGAAATGAAGAGAAACTCCGTAGCTTTGGGGGGCTTGGAAAATTTTATAAGGCTTGAAATTCTGTCTATTTGTAATTGTTCACGAAGCCTGTATGCTATGCTAGCATCATTTCCATAAAAAGTGGACATGCAGGAAATTTGGTGGCATGGATGGATAACTGCCCAGAGTCAAAGACCCACGAGTAAGGAATTAGGATCATCTGAATTAAGGATATGGATTTGATCTGTGCAGTAGATATGGAAGAGTTGCCATTTTTCCAATTTTGTTTTGAGGGTGGAGCAGTGGGTTTAAAGAAACTATGCCAGCACTGCTGGGCCTGCCTCTGAACTTCACAGGAGAAACAAATAAACTTGTTTACTTCACTGTTACTTGGGGTTTCGGATATGGCTGAAACTAACGTTGATATGGCCACTTTCCTCCATTTCCTCCCCAGATGCAAACTTAGATTCCTGACTTTTTTTTTTTTTTTTTTTTTCGGTACGCGGGCCTCTCACTGTTGTGGCCTCTCCCGTTGCAGAGCACAGGCTCCGGACGCGCAGGCTCAGCGGCCATGGCTCACGGGCCCAGCCACTCCGTGGCATGTGGGATCTTCCTGGACCGGGGCACGAACCCGCATCCCTTGCATCGGCAGGCGGACTCTCAACCGCTGCGCCACCAGGGAAGCCCAGATTCCTGACTTTTTAATGACAAAACAGGAGCTAAAAGAGGGATAGGCGTGAATTCACCATTCTTTTAGCTGCTGCTGAGGAATTTTCGCATCTCTGGATGCCCCTGAGCTTTGGGGACATGACCACATTGGTGGGTCTTACTTTGAAGAGTTAGGACCTCACATCCCAACCTCCTCCAGAATCCAACAGGGAAGGGATGGTACAGAAGACCGTCTCCAAAGATGGCCACCAATGTTTTCCTTCCCTGTAAGCACACGCCACTCCCCCATTGAAGGTAGGATGCACTTCTCCTCCCTTTTACATTTGGGGCAGCCTTGTAACTTGCTTTGACCAATAGAACGTGGAAGAAGTGATATGCTGGGTCCCGGGACTTCTTAGTCCAAGACTTAAGAGGACTGGAAGCTTCTGCGTCTTCCTTCTTGGAAGCCAGCTTCCATGTGAGAGTTCTGAGCCCCCTCAGACCTCCACACTGTAAGAACATCCAAACTAGCTGTGTGGCAAGGCCCCAGGAGAAACACCAGGTCACCCACAGTTGAGTAAAAGCTTCTTGGAGTTTCTAGCCCAGCCCGGCCACAGCCGAATAGGCTGAATGAGTGATCCCCAGCCAATACCAAGTAGAGCAAGAGAACTGCCCGGCCAACCCTACCTGAAGTCCTGACCCACAGAACTGTGAGAAATCGCAAACCGTTTTTATCTGAAGCCACTGAGTCGTGGGGTGGTTTGTTATAAAGCAATAAATGACTGACACAGCTGGGAGGGGTCATCTGCAGCAGAAGAGAGGACACTGAGGAGGTAAAGAAAGGGCGGATGATGAGAAAAACCTACTCTGCTACCAGTTTGCCTGGTTCCTGTCGCCCCGGCTTTGAGTTTTGAAAAAGGGGACTTAACCATTATTTCCACAGGCAAGTAAATTCTGTGTTCTCAAGAATTAACCTATAGTTCACATTTGGAGCACAATGTATTTAGAGGTTGGAACCGATTCAATGCACTTCAGTACCCACTGCTGACTTCCAAGTATCAGTGCTCATCCATGTGTCAGACGCTTGCTTTGTATGTAAAGCAGACACGTAATACTGGGTTAGCCCTACCGTTTCCAAGGAGGTATGTCCTAGTGCTATATAACTGTGGACTGTACCCAGTGTAGTGTATCAAGCATGATTCTGGGTAATTTTATGTTCATCAGTACTTTTTAGGACAATCTGTTTATTGAATCTGATTTCACTGTAAAAGAAAAGAATCACAGACTTAAAAAAAAAAACTTAAGGGGCTTCCCTGGCAGTCCAGTGGTTAAGACGCTGCATTTCCACTGCAGGGGGCACGGTTTCCATCCCTGGTCAGGGAACTAGGATCCTGCATTGCATGCTGCGTGGTATGGCAAATAAATAAATGAATGAATGAATGAATGAATAAATAAATAAACACTTATATTAAAAAAAAAAAACCTAAAAAACCCCCCAAAACCAAACATATGGTTACCCAAGGGTAAAGGTGGGGGGGAGGGATAAATTAGGAGTTTGAGATTAACAGATACACACTACTATATATAAAATAGGTACTCAACAAGGATCTACTATATAGCACAGGGAACTCTACTCAATATTCTATATGGGAAAAGAATTTGAAAAAGAATGGATATATGTATAACTGAATCACCCTGCTGTACACCTGAAACTAACACATTGTAAATCAACTATACTCCAATATAAGATAAAAAAATTTTTCAAAAGAAGAAAAAAAAGAAAAGAATGAACACCCAGGTATATATGGCCTACTCCAAGAAAACCTTTATTTACTTCACAACAAATGTTCTCAGAGGAAAATTCTCTACTCCAATCCAGCAGAAGACAAGATATTTAAATAGAGAAATTTTGTAAAAGTGCTTTCCAGGGATATCTTAAAAATGTTGATGGAGAATCACTCTATTAAAACTACCTGTTTGGTGACTAAGGATCTTCAAAGTATTTATAGTTCAGTTAATTGCAGACAGAGGGCTTCAGCTTTTCAATTTCTGAAATTAATACAGGATTAAAATGGTGGCTTGGAAGCGCAGTGGCAGCAGTGGTTCTCAGCCCTGGCCAACAGCTAGAAGCACTTGGAGTTCTTCCAGTCCAAGACCCAGAGGTTTGACCTAATTGTTCTGGGGTTTTTTTTTATGCTCTTTAAGGGATTCTGACATCCAGCTATGATTGAGAACATGGTTGAAACAGTTTGGGCCCTGGGGTACTTCTTAGACATGAACATTTCTGGACCTCATCCACACCTCCTGAATCAGAAAGTGGACCTCATGAGAACCGCTGTGCTACGTGATACAAATTAAAAGGGCTAACTGGGGACTTCCCTGGTGGTCCAGTGGGTAGGACTCCACGCTCCCAGTGCAGGGGGCCCGGGTTTGATCCTTGGTCAGGGAACTAGATCCCACATGCCACAACTAAGAGTCCACATGCCACAACTAAGAAGCCCAAACACCGCAACGAAGATCCTGTGTGCCACAACTAAGACCTGGCATAGCCAAAATAAATAAATAAATAAATATATATTTTAAAAAAAGGGCTAATCGACTCTATGTCCCTTCATTGTGCCTCAATACCTAATTAAATGTCCATAAATCTAGAGTCCTGCTTACATTCATTAACATCACATTTTTTACAGGATTATAAAAATCTAGTAGAAAAAATTTTTTAAAGTTAAAAGGTATTATTTTATTTCTGATTTTTAATTCACTTTTTGTTGTAACAGAAAGGAAAAGAATAAAAATAACTCCACTGCTACTTTGAAATAACATTATTAACACTTTGATATCAATTTGCTTTTCATAAAAAAATGATTGTATTGTACACATTGTTTTATAACCTTCTTAACCTGCTTTTTCACTTACATCTTTTACATCCTACTGTATTACTAAATATTTTAGACATCATATTTTTAAAGTTGCCTTTAGTCCATCACAGGAATGTGCTAAATATATTTTATCAAAACTTTAACAGTTGTTTCATATTTTTGCTTTTATAAATAATGTTTTCTTCGATTATTAAAAAAGTCGGGTTTTGGGCTTCCCTGGTGGCGCAGTGGTTGAGAGTCCGTTTGCCGATGCTGGGGACACGGGTTCGTGCCCAGGTCTGGGAAGATCCCACATGCCACGGAGCGGCTAGGCCCATGAGCCATGGCCGCTGAGCCTGCGCGTCCGGAGCCTGTGCTCTGCAACAGAAGAGGCCACAACAGTGAGAGGCCCGCGTACCGCAAAAAAAAAAAAAAAAAAAGGTCTGATTTTTTTGGCTGTGCTGTGTCTTTGTTGCTGCGCGGGCTTTCTCTAGCTGTGGCGAGCGGGGGCTTCTCTTGTTGCAGAGCACAGGCTCTAGGTACGTGGGCTTCAGTAGTTGCAGCATGCGGTCCCCAGAGTGCAAAGGCTTCAGAAGTTGTGGCGTGTGGGCTCAGTAGTTGTGGTGCACAGGCTTAGTTGCCCCGTGGCATGTGGGATCTTCCCGGACCAGGGATCAAACCCGTGTCCCCTGCATTGGCAGGCGGATTCTTGGTGCACGGGCTTCTCAGTGTGGCGGCTTCTCTTGTTGCGGAGCACGGGCTCCAGGCGCACGGGCTTCAGTAGTTGTGGCATCCAGGCTCAGTAGTTGTGGCTCGTGGGCTCTAGAGCGCAGGCTCAGTAGTTGTGGCGCACAGGCTTAGTTGCTCCGTGGCATGTGTGATCTTCCCAGACCAGGGCTCAAACCCGTGTCCCCTGCATTGGCAGGCAGATTCTTAACCGCTGTGCCACCAGGAAAGTCCTATCAAAAGCCTTTGTTCACATTCATGATGCCATTCTTGGCATCAGTCCCTAGAAGCAGTATTCATAGATCAAAATGTATATACCCTTTAAGGCTATTGATACACATTGAAAAATTGTCCTTAAAAAAAAGCATCCTTAGACAATTCCCTTGCACCATAGGGTGATGCTATATATCACCACTTTATTTAATCTGTGCCACTTTAGTAACAGGATGAGTTCCTACTATTCTTTAATGAGGTTAAATCTTCTTGTCATTTTAAAAAATTTATAGCCCACTTGTATTTATTTTCATTCTTTGTCCATTCTTTAAAAAATGTGGCTATTCAGTTTTCTTCCTATTGAATTGAAAAAGCTTTTTTTTTCTTTTTTTTCTTTTTTTTTTGGCGGTACGCACGCCTCTCAATGTTGCGGCCTCTCCCGTTGCAGAGCACAGGCTCCGGACACGCAGGCTCAGCGGCCATGGCTCATGGGCCCAGCCGCTCCGCGGCATGTGGGATCTTCCCGGACCGGGGCACGAACCCGCGTCCCCTGCATCGGCAGGCGGACTCTCAACCACTGCGCCACCAGGGAAGCCCTGAAAAAGCTTTTTACGTACTAAGGATTACGTTCACCAACATTTGGAGGCAAGAAAAATACAGTAAACACTCAATTGAGTAGCGTCAGAATGAGTTAATTTCAATTCCATGTTCGTCGAAAATAAACTATAATCATTTGGTTGAATTACATTATTGTAAATCTGTAAAGAATCAGTATATTTCCTTTTCCTAGGACTGTATTACCCTGAACAAATACAGTACTTCTCTAATGACTGAGTTTATTGTGGTGCCTCATAGTGACTGTTCTGAATTTTCCATCGTATAAAGAGAATGGGATTCAGAAAGTCTGAGTCCTGGCTCCACAGCTACAATTTATACGTCCTAGACTAAGGACGTGCTTTAGTTTCCTCATCTTTGAAACAGAAATAACAAGAATGACCTCTACCTCCAATGGTGACTGTGAGAGACAATTTGCAGGATATGCACACAGATTTCAGAGACTGGCTATCTGGATTTGAATCCCTATGCTGCCATTTAAAAGCTATGGAGTTTGGGCAAGTTCTTAATCTCTTCGGGCTTCAGTTTCCTCATCCGTAAAATGAGGATAATAATAGAATTTACCTATTGGAGTGGTTGCAAGGATTACATGAATGAAAGTCTATATAGCATCGTAGAACAGTACCTGGCAGGTAATAAGCACTATGTATCAACACAACAATCATTACAATAAATAAAAGAATTTGCCTGTTATGTGTTCTCTCTTTTTTTTCTTCTTGCATATTATGAACTCTTTATTTATTTTAAGGTAAAATTTACATACAGTGCAATGCACAATCTTTTTTTTCAAGCTTATGAATTTTTTTTTAAATTGGAGTATAGTTGCTTTACAATGTTGTGTTAGTTTCTGCTGTACCGCAAAGTGAATCAGTTATATGTATACATATGTCCACTCTCCACACTCATGTCAGTGGTGGGCTTATAACTGCTGTAATGGCCACCACAGTCTTGGCAGGTGTAAAGAGCTGAGCTGAATCTCTACCAACCCCAGGATGTACCCTGGAAATGAGTTTCTGAATAGGGCTCTGACATCAACTTGCTTTTTGGTGATTCACCTCTTTCTTCTCAATGTGGAATGCAGCAAAACCAACCTGTTCTTTATTAGCTAGAGTATGACTGTCAAAGCTAACCATGTGGGTTGGTTACTTTGCTTCCATCCCGGAAGTCACCTCCACAGGCAGCCAGCCAGCCAGCCACTGGAGTGTGGACCCAAGGTGCTCTAAGACAGCTCTGCACCAAGTTTCCTTATCTCAAAGGAACTGAGATAGGAAATGCATGGATTTTTAGACGTATTGCCTATAGTTAGGTTAATTAAATTCTGTGTTCTCTGATTTATGCTCTTAGCTAACAAGGAAAATTTTGGTAACTCTTAATATGAATCATAATCAATACAGAAGATGATTAAAAGAACTCTCAGCATTTTGGTCATTTTATCTGATAAAACTCCCACTTTTGTCCCCACGAGTTACACTGTGTAAAAGAAAATATGCCCATATGGAATACGCTTGTGAGTCAAAAACAAAGCCAATGCCCAAAATACAAATCAAAAACACTGCCTAGAACAACAGGCCTCAACTAATGAATTAAAATGATTGCTGGTTTCTTTAAAATATTAAGCCCATCAACGCTTGCCAAGAACCCCTTGGCTAGCTGAGGGATTCGAGCTGCATTGTTCAGCTCGAGATTGAAATCCTTCCATTCATCGTTGACATGTGAGAGACAAGACGAGGCTTTGACAGACAAGGGATGAGGCACCAGATGGTTTCCATCTGTATCTCCACTGATCGCACAATGAAAACCCACCTTCCCTGATCAGAAGGCCACGCGATACGCGGATAATGAATACCCAGTGTTTTTAAAGGAGCGTAATCGCCCTTCCCAACCAGAGACGTATAAATATTAATGAACGCAATCTGGTTCTAAGTAAATTTAGCATGAACTTTTAGCTACCCTCCCCTGACAACTTCCTCCCTCTTTAACTGAATTAAGTTTCAAAGTTCTGTGATTAAAAATAGCAAACCCTGAACTGAAGTTGGATCTGTGGCTGAGGAAAACCTCTCCCTTCCAGCTAGTCACCAGTTAACACAGTTCATATCACTGCGTACTTTTTTTTTTAACCAAAAAAGGGTCTCAGTTTGAATGAATGTTTAAGCAAGTGTGAACAGTGAGCTATAGAATCAATACAAATACACAGGGAACTGATTAGTAATCTATCATTTCCGCCATGCCTATTTCCAAAAGGACTTGAGCAAACTTAGAGATTACTACACGCAGTACCAGGAGTTGTTAAACAAGCTCATTTCTGCAAAGCCCTGGATTACATTATATATTAAACTATTGAACCCTAGGGAAAGAAAAATGATTCTTTCTTTCTTTCTCTCTTTTCACCTATACACACACACACATACACATTTTTCTGCAAACTTAACCGAGAATAACTGAGAGTATTAAAACAGTTTTAATTACTAATATTCAAGAGAAAATAGCAGTTGTTTTTTGGCGGATGAACTTGTTAGTCTTCCTTCTTGACTCACTCCCAGCGGCTTTTATCAAAAATATCAGAAAGAGACTAAGATTTGAAAATTTCCACTAATTCCTTCCATTGCCTCCTTTCCCTTCCATTCAAACAAGGAAGATTTGCATACTTTCTCTAGCTTATGTGTCTTTAATCTGTCTAAGCAATGCATTTTCCAAGAAGCAGATTCTATATTTTCACCACTAACGTTTCCCTGTGGATCAAAGTGGCCAGAATCTTAAAGTGAAAAATGTCGAATCAGTCCAAAGACAGTATAAACAATTAAATCCATATTCTCAACTTTAGTCCCTCATGTGACTTGAAGGAAATAATCCTTTTTCCTCTCCTCCAATATTTATTGTTCTCATTTTGTCAATAAACAAATTTCTATTGAGTACTACTATGTGTCTGGCATCGGCTACTGAAAATCAACGCAATGGACAGTATTGCTATTCTTAGGCACAGATGTTATTTCAGAGACATCCTTCAGATATTGTAAAGAATGTTCTTTGCCATACGGTAGCAGCATCAGGCATAGAGTTGATGGGTGTCTCTATCTCATGTGATCAAACCCATCTCTTAGCCTCCAATCCTCTTTTGGGAATATGCTCTCAGCAGGATTAATTATCAGTGTAACCAGCAAGATTGGTGTTTGTTTAAGGTTCAGCTTCACTAAGTCTTGACAAGCTTTCTTTCACCTTCCCTAGCACAATTTGGTTGTCAGCAGCATGGTCACATGTCAGAATAAAATCAATAAAGCTGGAGTAAAGGATGAGCTGAAGCTTGCAAAGAAAATGCTGAGTAAGTAAAAATGCATTTTGGTTATGTTCAGGGCAAGAAGAATAGGAAGGGCTAGACTCCTGGCTTGAGCCAGATGGTGCAATGTAGCATATGACAAAGGGGAAGGAAAACGGTCCTTCTCCCTGTGGCTTTTGTCATGTTTATCAGGAAGAACGACCCTCAAACTGTAAAGAAGAGACCTGAAATGGTTAATTTTAGTAGTAGACTGAAAAAATGAGGAGATGGAAAGTGAGTACCTAATTGTGTTTAAGTCTCTAGGCTCAGGTGCATTAGATCTTCAGAAGTAATGGAAAGAAACAAGCAACCAACAAAAAGTTTTTCTCATTGTTGTAGATGAGAAAAGTAAATTTTGTCTTGATTATCAAAAGCGGGACCTGAGGGCAGTGGGGGGAGAAAAGTGGGTGTGGGAAACAATATCATACCGGTAACACCTGTAATTCTAGAAGTTATACTTAAATACATGGTTTATGAATATTATTGAAAGAAAGTGAAATAAGGTAACCAATAAAGAGTAGCAATGGGTTGGGGAGGAGACATAAACAAATATATGATATGTGCTATTTGACAATATGATAAAACAAATATGTTAAATTATATTTTATGTGCATTTGCATCAAGGTATACCAGTGGCATCACATACCTATTTCAGCAAGATGCTTGACAAAGTCTTGTAAGGTATCCTGGGGTAAGATAGTAGGATGTGACCTAAATGACAAAGAATGAATAGATGAGTTGAACAGCTGAGAATTAATTAATCAACGTCAATTGAGCTATTGAGCTTTCTCCTGTCAAAAACTGTATCGATGTGGATGCAGATAGAGAGGATTATCATCACTGAATGGTTGTGAATAGTTGAAATAATATAATCATGTATATAAAATGATCTGATAAAATGAATTAGATAAAATTTGGAGAGGAAAATATAAAGTACTGCATTTATTAGAAAACATAATTAGGAAGTACAGGGTGCAGAGTTGAGGGAGACCTGAATGACAGCTGTTTAGAAGAAAAAACTGAGTCAACAGAGTGATATGGTGGCACATATGAAAAAGAAATTGTAGTGAAATCTTAGAGAAAAGAGTGACAGAACATATTCCTTGCCCCCTTCACTCCTGTTTGCCATGGTCACCCTGGTGGCGATGGGGACTTTATAACATACTGGCATGTACTATGAGAGGATATCACCATAAGCAAGAGATAGCCCTGTTTGTTCTGCTATTGATACACTATGGAATCTATCAGGATGCTCCTAATAAACTGGCTGACCTTGGATATAAGTGAATTATGGAATGAAAGATCCAGGATCCTTAGAGCAGGGCAGAAGAATGGAAAACAAAAGAGGAAAAGGAAAGCAAACCTGAGGTGCTCACACAGAAACAGATGGTCCAACGAAATAGAATAGAAAGACCAAAAGCAGTCTCACATAATCGAAATTTTAATTTATGAAAGCCTTGGCATTGAAGACCAAGACGGGAAATTATGCTAGTATAACTGTTTTTCAAATGAGAAAAATGAAATTGGATCCCTATCTCATGCAATAGAACAGAAAAATCCACTCCAGATGCATTGTAGACTTAAATATAAAGGTAAAATTTTAAAACATTTAGAAAAAATATAAAATAGGGATGGAAGGATTTCTTAAGCAAAATTCAAAAATTACTAGGCATAAAAGAACAGACTGATAAATCTGGCCACGGTACACACACATACACACACACACACACACACACACACAACCCTATGATCTAAGAAATAGGGGGTTGATATGAGCAGCAATTCACAAAAAAGGAAACATCGATGGTAAATAAGTATGAAAAGACATTCAACCTCATTAGAAATCAAGGCAATGCTTTTTCAGACCACAATAAAATACATTTTAGATGGGTTAAATTTAAGAGGCTGACATTACCAAATGTTATCAAGGATGTGCAGCAACAAGAACTCTACCACAGGGGCTTCCGGGAAGATGGCGGAAGAGTAAGACGCGGAGATCACCTTCCCCCCCCACAGATACACCAGAAATACATCTACACATGGAACAGCTCCTACAGAACACCTACTGAACGCTGGCAGAAGACCTCAGACTTCCCAAAAGGCAAGAAACCCCCCCACGTACCTAGGTAGGGCAAAAGGAAAAAGAATAAACAGACACAAAAGGATAGGGATGGGACCTGCACCTCTGGGAGGGAGGTGTGAAGAAGGAAAAGTTTCCACACACTAGGAAGCCCCTTCGCGGGCGGAGACTGCGGGTGGCGGAGGGGGAAAGCTTCGGAGCCGCGGAGGAGAGCACAGCAACATGGGTGCGGAGGGCAAAACGGAGAGATTCCCGCACAGAGGATCAGGGCCGATCGGCACTCACCAGCCCGAGAGGATTGTCTGCTCACCTGCCAGGGCGGGCGGGACTGAGAGCTGAGGCTCGGGCTTCGGTCGGAGCGCAGGGACAGGACTGGGGTTGGCGGCGTGAACACAGCCTGCAGCGGGCTAGTGCGCCACGGCTAGCCGGGAGGGAGTCCGGGGAAAAGTCTGGACCTGCCAAAGAGGCAAGAGACTTTTTCTTCCCTCATTGTTTCCTGGTGCGCGAGGAGAGGGGATTAAGAGCGCTGCTTAAAGGAGTTCCAGAGACGGGCGCAACCCGCGGCTAACAGCGCGGACGCCAGAGACGGGCATGAGACGCTAAGGCTGCTGCTGCCGCCACCAAGGGGCCTGTGTGCGAGCACAGGTCACTATCCACACCCCCTTCCGGGGAGACTGTGCAGCCCGCCACTGCCAGGGTCCCGGCATCCAGGGACAACTTCCTCAGGAGAACCCACGGCGCGCCTCAGGCTGGTGCAACGTCACGCCGGCAGCGCCGCAGGCCCGCGCCGCACTGCGTACCCCTCCCTCCCCCACGCCTGAGTGAGCCAGAGCCACCTAATCAGCGGCTCCTTTAACCCCGTCCTGTCTGAGCGAAGAACAGACGCCCTCCGGTGACCTACAGGCAGAGGCGGGGCCAAATCCAAAGCTGAGACCCTGGGATCTGTGAGAACAAGGAAGAGAAAGGGAAATCCCTCCCAGCAGCCCCAGGAGCAGCGGATTAAAGCTCCACAATCAACTTTATGTACCTGCACCTGCGGAATACATGTATCCAAAACGAATCATCCCAAATTGAGGAGGTGGACTTTGAGAGCAAGATTTATGCTATATAGCTTTGCTTACACCATTTGTTCTAGGGTTCTATCCGTCCATTTTTTTGTTTTTTGTATTTTTAATATTTTTTCTTAATTATTTTTTATTTTAATAAATTTATTATATTTTATCTTTATTTTATTTTACTTTATCTTCTTTCTTTCTTTTTTCCTTCCTTCCCTCCTTCCTTCCTTCCTCCCTCCCTCCCTCTTTTCTTTCTTTCTTTCTTTCTACTTCTACTAATTCTTTCTTTCTACATTTTCTCCCTTTTATTCTGAGACATGTGGATGAAAGGCTCTTGATGCTGCAGCCAGGAGTTAGTGCTGTGCCTATGAGGTGGGAGAGCCAACTTCAGGACACTGGTCCACAAGAAACCTCCGAGCTCCAAGAAATATCAAACGGTGAAAATCTCCCAGAGATCTCCATCTCAACACCAGCACCCAGCTTCACTCAACGACCACCAAGCTACAGAGCTGGACATCCTATGCCAAACAACTAGCAAGACAGGAACACAACACCACCCATTAGCAGAGAGACTACCTAAAATCATAATAAGTCCACAGACACCCCAAAACACACCACCACACGTGGACCTGCCCACCAGAAAGATAAGATCCAGCCTAATCCACCAGAACACAGGCACTAGTCCCCTCCACCAGGAAGCCTACACAACCCACTGAACCAACCTTAGCCACTTGGGACACACACCAAAAACAATGGGAACTACGAGCCTGCAGCCTGAAAAAAGGAGACCCCAAACACAGTAAGATAAGCAAAATGAGAAGACAGAAAAACACACAGCAAATGAAGAAGCAAGATAAAAACCCACCAGACCTAACAAATGAAGAAGAAATAGGCAGTCTACCTAAAAAAGAATTCAGAATAATGATAGTAAACATGATCCAAAATCGTGGAAATAGAATAGACAAAATGCAAGAAACATTTAACAAGGACCTAGAAGAACTAAAGATGAAACAAACAACGATGAACAACACAATAAATGAAATTTAAAATACTCTAGATGGGATCAATAGCAGAATAACTGAGGCAGAAGAACGGATAAGTGACCTGGAAGATAAAATAGTGGAAATAACTACTGCAGAGCAGAATAAAGAAAAAAGAATTAAACGAACTGAGGACAGTCTCAGAGACCTCTGGGACAACATTAAACGCACCAACATTCGAATTATAGGGGTTCCAGAAGAAGAAGAGAAAAAGAAAGGAACTGAGAAGATATTTGAAGAGATTATAGTTGAAAACTTCCCTAATATGGGAAAGGAAATAGATAATCAAGTCCAGGAAGAACAGAGAGTCCCATACAGGATAATCCCAAGGAGAAATACGCCAAGACACATATTAATCAAACTATGAAAAATTAAATACAAAGAAACTATCTTAAAAGCAGCAAGGGAAAAACAACAAATAACACACAAGGGAATCCCCATAAGGTTAACAGCTGATCTTTCAGCAGAAACTCTGCAAGCCAGAAGGGACTGGCAGGACATATTGAAAGTGATGAAGGACAAAAACCTGCAACCAAGATTACTCTACCCAGCAAGGATCTCATTCAGATTTGATGGAGAAATTAAAACCTTTACAGACAAGCAAAAGCTGAGAGAGTTCAGCACCACCAAACCAGCTTTACAACAACTGCTAAAGGAACTTCTCTAGGCAAGAAGCACAAGAGAAGGAAAAGACCTACAATAACAAACCCAAAACAATTAAGAAAATGGGAATAGGAACATACATATCGATAATTACCTTAAATGTAAATGGATGAAATGCTCCCACCAAAAGACACAGATTGGCTGAATGGATACAAAAACAAGACCCATATATTTGCTGTCTACAAGAGACCCACTTCAGACTAGGGACACATACAGACTGAAAGTAAGGGGATGGAAAAAGATATTTCATGCAAATGGAAACCAAAAGAAAGCTGGAGTAGCAATTCTCATATCAGACAAAATAGACTTTAAAATAAAGACTCTTACAAGAGACAAGGACACTACATAATGATCAAGGGATCGATCCAAGAAGAAGATATAACAATTGTAAATATTTATGCACCCAACATACGAGCACCTCAATACATAAGGCAAATACTAACAGCCATAAAAGGGGAAATCGACAGTAACACATTCATAGTAGGGGACTTTAACACCCCACTTTCACCAATGGACAGATCATCCAAAATGAAAATAAATAAGGAAACACAAGCTTTAAATGATACATTAAACAAGATGGACTTAATTGATATTTATAGGACATTCCATCCAAAAACAACAGAATACACATTTTTCTCAAGTGCTCATGGAACATTCTCCAGGATAGATCATATCTTGGGTCACAAGTCAAGCCTTGGTAAATTTAAGAAAATTGAAATTGTTTCAATTATCTTTTCCAACCACAATGCTATGAGACTAGATATCAATTACAGGAAAAGATCTGTAAAAAATACAAACATATGGAGGCTAAACAATACACTACTTAATAATGAAGTGATCACTGAAGAAATCAAAGAGGAAATAAAAAAATACCTAGAAACAAATGACAATGGAGACACGACGACCCAAAATCTACAGGATGCAGCAAAAGCAGTTCTAAGAGGGAAGTTTATAGCAATACAATCCTACCTTAAGAAACAGGAAACATCTCGAATAAACAACCTAACCTTGCACCTAAAGCAATTAGAGGAAGAAGAACAAAATAACCCCAAAGTTAGCAGAAGGAAAGAAATCATAAAAATTAGATCAGAAATAAATGAAAAAGAAATGAAGGAAACGATAGCAAAGATCAATAAAACTAAAAGCTGGTTCTTTGAGAAGATAAACAAAATTGATAAACCATTAGCCAGACTCATCAAGAAAAAAAGGAAGAAGACTCAAATCAATAGAATTAGAAATGAGAAAGGAGAAGTAACGACTGACACTGCAGAAAGACAAAAGATCATGAGAGATTACTACAAGCAACTCTATGCCAATAAAATGGACAACCTGGAAGAAATGGACAAATTCTTAGAAATGCACAACCTGCCAAGACTGAATCAGGAAGAAATAGAAAATATGAACAGAACAATCACAAGCACTGAAATTGAAACTGTGATTAAAAATCTTCCAACAAACAAAAGCCCAGGACCAGATGGCTTCACAGGCGAATTCTATCAAACATTTAGAGAAGAGCTAACACCTATCCTTCTCAAACTCTTCCAAAATATAGCACAGGGAGGAACACTCCCAAACTCATTCTATGAGGCCACCATCACCTTGATACCAGAACCAGACAAGGATGTCACGAAGAAAGAAAACTATAGGCCAATATCACTGATGAACGTAGATGCAAAAATCCTCAACAAATACTAGCAAACAGAATCCAACAGCACATTAAAAGGATCATACACCATGATCAAGTGGGGTTTATTCCAGGAATGCAAGGATTCTTCAATATACGCAAAACAATCAATGTGATACACCATATTAACAAATTGAAGGAGAAAAACCATATGATCATCTCAATAGATGCAGAGAAAGGTTTCGACAAAATTCAACACCAATTTATCATAAAAACCCTGCAGAAAACAGGCATAGATGGAGCTTTTCTCAACATAATAAAGGCCATATATGACAAACCCACAAGCAACATCATCCTCAATGATGAAAAACTGAAAGCATTTCCACTAAGATCAGGAACAAGACAAGGTTGCCCACTCTCACCACTCTTATTCAACATATTTTTGGAAGTTTTAGCCACAGCAATTAGAGAAGAAAAGGAAAGTAAAGGAATCCAAATCAGAAAAGAAGAAGTAAAGCTGTCACTGTTCGCAGATGACATGATACTATACATAGAGAATCCTAAAGATGCTACCAGAAAACTTAGAGCTAATCAATGAATTTGGTAAAGTAGCAGGATACAAAATTGATTCACAGAAATCTCTGGCATTCCTATACACTAATGATGAAAAATCTGAAAGTGAAATTAAGAAAACACTCCCATTTACCATTGCAACAAAAAGAATAAAATATCTAGGAATAAACCTACCTAAGGAGACAAAAGACCTGTATGCAGAAAATTATAAGACACTGATGAAAGAAATTAAAGATGATACAAATAGATGGAGAGATATACCATGTTCTTGGATTGAAAGAATCAACATTGTGAAAATGACTCTACTACACAAAGCAATCTACAGATTCAATGCAATCCCTATCAAACTAACACTGGCATTTTTCACAGAACTAGAACAAAACATTTCACAGTTTGTATGAAAACACAAAAGACCCCAAATAGCCAAGGCAATCTTGAGAACGAAAAACGGAGCTGGAGGAATCAGGCACCCTGACTTCAGACTATACTACAAAGCTACAGTTATCAAGACAGTATGGTACTGGCACAAAAACAGAAAGATAGATCAATGGAACAGGATAGAAAGCCCAGAGATAAACCCATGCACATATGGTCACCTTATCTTTGATAAAGGAGGCAGGAATGTACAGTGGAGAAAGGACAGCCTCTTTAATAAGTGGTGCTGGGAAAACTGGGCAGGTACATGTAAAAGTATGAGAGTAGATCACCCTCTAATACCATACACAAAAATAAGCTCAAAATGGATTAAAGACCTAAATGTAAGGCCAGACACTATCAAACTCTTAGAGGAAAACATAGGCAGAACACTCTATGACATAAATCACAGCAAGATCCTTTGTGACCCACCTCCTAGAGAAATGGAAATAAAAACAAAAATAAACAAATGGGACCTAATGAAACTTCAAAGCTTTTGCACAGCAAAGGAAACCATAAATAAGACCAAAAGACAACCCTCAGAATGGGAGAAAATATTTGTAAATGAAGCAACTGACAAAGGATTAATCTCCAAACTTTATAAGCAGCTCATGCAGCTCAATAACAAAAAAAAAACAAACCAATTCAAAAATGGGCAGAAGATCTAAATAGACATTTCTCCAAAGAAGATATACAGACTGCCAACAAACACATGAAAGAATGCTCAACATCACTAATCATTAGAGAAATGCAAATTAAAACTACAATGAGATATCATCTCACACCAGTCAGAATGGCCATCATCAAAAAATCTAGAAACAATAAATGCTGGAGAGTGTGTGGAGAAAAGGGAACCCTCTTGCACTGTTGGTGGGAATGTAAATTGATACAGCCACTGTGGAGAACAGTATGGAGGTTCCTTAAAAAACTACAAATAGAACTACCATATGACCCAGCAATTCCACTACTGGGCATATACCCTGAGAAAACCATAATTCAAAAAGAGTCATGTACCAAAATGTCCATTGCAGCTCTATTTACAATAGCCCAGAGATGGAAACCTCCTAAGTGTCCAACATTGGATGAATGGGTAAAGAAGATGTGGCACATATATACAATATTACTCATCCATAAAAAAAACGAAATTGAGCTATTTGTAATGAGATGGATAGACCTAGAGTCTGTCATACAGAGTGAAGTAAGTCAGAAAGAGAAAGACAAATAGCGTATGCTAACACATATATATGGAATTTAAGAAAAAAAAATGTCATGAAGAACCTAGGGGTAAGACAGCAATAAAGACACAGATCTACTAGAGAATGGACTTGAGGATATGGGGAGGGGGAAGGGTAAGCTGTGACAAAGCGAGAGGCATGGACATATATACACTACCAAACGTAAGGTAGATAGCTATTGGGAAGCAGCTGCATAGTACAGGGAGATCAGCTCGGTGCTTTGTGACCGCCTGGAGGGGTGGGATAGGGAGGGTGGGAGGGAGGGAGATGCAAGAGGGAAGAGATATGGGAACATATGTATATGTATAGCTGATTCACTTTGTTATAAAGCAGAAACTAACACACCATTGTCAAGCAATTATACTCCAATAAAGATGTAAAAAAAAAGAACTCTACCACAGTGCTGGAGGGAGTGTCAATAGGTTCAACTTCTTTAAAAAATAATTTTGAATTAGTAAAGAATGCATTTACCTTCTGACCCAGCAATTCTATCCCTAGAGAAACCCTTACTCACGTGCACCAAGAGACCTGTTCAAGATAATTCACAGCAGCATTGTTTGTAATAGCAAATCACTGGAAATAAATTCCTTCAACAGGAAATAACCCAAGAGTCCATCCATAGAAAAACAAATAAAGTGATATGTTCACACAACAGAATATTACGCAGCAAGGGTAAATGAGCAAGTTCTAGCCTTACATAATAGGTAGAGCTTAGAAATACAACTGTGAATGAAAAAGCAAGTTACGGGAAATTATATATGGCATGCTACTATTTTTATAAAGCCCATAGACAAGCAAAATTTTAAAATATTTATTATTTAGGGGAGATATACACACATAATAAAACTTTTAAAAATTCCTTATGATAAACATAGAATTTATAACTATATCTCAGTGGAGGGAGATAGGAGATAGGATGAACAAGGAACATTGTATATATTCAATATCAACTATATTGCAATGTCCTACTTCCTAAATTGGGCAATAATTTCATGGGAGATGTATTTCATTATTAAGTTTCATAGCCTGTGTGTGTGTGTGTGTATAGTAAGATGTAAATATTTATAACTAAAATAAATTAAGGAAAGGACACACACACACCCCCCCAAGCAAAGCAGGCCTTCTTAACCCCATCAAAGCTGACCACATGGGCTTCCCTGCTGGCGCAGAGGTTGGGAGTCCGCCTGCCAATGCAGGGGACACGGGTTCGTGCCCCGGTCCGGGAAGATCCCACGTGCCGCGGAGCGGCTGGGCCCGTGAGCCATGGCCGCTGAGCCTGCGCGTCCGGAGCCTGTGCTCCGCAACGGGAGAGGCCACAACAGTGAGAGGCCCGCGTACCGCAAAAAAAAAAAAAAAAAGCTGACCACGTAGCACTTACAAGTGATCAAGGTGTAAAGGAAAGTTTTGCTTCTTTCTCTGGATATCAAGTGGGTTATCAGTCAAGCTGCAGCTTAAAATGGTTTCTTTCTGTCTTTCTGGAAATGGGCTGGTCTGTCCAACTTTCCATTTATTCTATGTCAATAAGGCAATATGACAGAGGTACACTTTCCAATTAAGGGAAAAGAACATCTCAGCTGTATTCAGTATGATTAAACTACAGCTGCATATCATCTTCAATCCTAGGAACCATATTTTGTGAGAAGTATTTGACAAACTGGGGAGTTTCTAGGGGAAGCTAATGTAGACAGGAGGATGTCGAAAATCCATTTCAGATGAACGGCTAACTAGATCTGAACTTGAGCCACTCAACTGTGAGAAGAGAGAGATTCGGAAAAATGAGGTAGATGACCTCAAAACTGAAAAAGAAATGCTGTCAAGTTTAAACATTTTTAGCTTTATTCTGCATACAGAGTGGCCACCTACTACTAATGGGTAGAAATATATTGAAGCTGACTGAAGCTTTGAAAATTAAAATACCAGCTCACAGCAGCTAGCAGGATGAGTAACTGGAGGACGGCCTATTATAGTTCAAGAATTACCTAGAGCTGTTACAGAATGTTATCCTTTAAAAGAAAAACAAAGCTTAGAACCTTTTTCCTTATAATGGATTATATTTTATAATGCAGACCACAGGCTTAGTATAGTTTTGGTCTAAAAATCTAATAATACTAGATCATATGTACCTTGAGCTTAAGTATATCATTTATTTTTTCCTCCTTGTAATTTGTAATTCAGTTCCAGAGACAGTGGTAAAGAATGAATGACTGTGGTCCTTAGGAACCATCTAACTCTATGGAAGTTACTTAATCTCTTTGAGCCTCGGTTTCCTCAGCTATAGAAAAGTATCTCTCTGCACGATGCCCCCCTCCCAATATGTCCACATTCTAGTCCCTGGGACCTGTGATTATGGTACCATATTTTTGTAAATGGGATTAGGTGAAGGATTTCATGATGAGGAAATCATCCTGGATTAGCTGATAGGCCCAGTATAACCACAAAGGCCCAGTATAATCACAAAGGTTCTTA
This sequence comes from Globicephala melas, assembly GCF_963455315.2. Taxonomy (NCBI): domain Eukaryota; kingdom Metazoa; phylum Chordata; class Mammalia; order Artiodactyla; family Delphinidae; genus Globicephala; species Globicephala melas. The sequence goes on from NC_083317.1 coordinate 143,534,722, forward strand.
GAAGAGGAATTCAGGAGGAAGCAGAGGCAGAGGAGAAGATGAGATGATGATGGAAGCAGAGACTGGAATAATGTCCTTTGAAGATGGCAGAAGGGGCCATAAGCCAAGGAAAAGAGGTGGCCGCTAGAAGCTATAACAGCCAAGGAAATTGGTGCTCCCCACAGAGCCTACAGAAGGAACCAGGTGTGCAGACCCCTTGACTTCAGTGCTGTGGAACTCATTTCAGAATTCTGACCTCCAAACTCTAAGATCATACTGATACATCTGTGTCGCTTAAAGTAACTAACTTGTGGTAACTTGTTACTGCAGCAATAGGAAATGAACACATCCTCTCACAGGGTTTTGGTGAGGATCCAGTGAGATAACCCAGTAAAAAGTTCTTGGCTTCTCAAAGGGGGAAAGGGGTGGTGGGATGAATTGGGAGACTGGGATTGACATATATACACTACTATGTATAAAATAGATAACTGAGAACCTACTGTATCCCATAGGGAACTCTACTCAGTGCTCTGTGGTGACCTAAATGGGAAAGAAATCTGAAAAAGATGTATGTATATGTATGGCTGATTCACTTTGCTGTACAGCAGAAACTAACACAACATTGTAAAGCAATTATACTCCAATAAAAATTAATTTAAAAAGAAGTTCTTGGCTTCTATTACTGTTATCATCCACCTAATTTATTACCCCCCAATGAAGGTTCAGTCTCACAATCAACTGTATTAGTGTGCCCTTAGTTATCTGCCCTCACAAGACATTTTTATACCTTTGTGTATAAAGGCTGGGAAAGGGTTCTGGGCGGGAGTCAGGCATTCACAGCCATTAATGGTGCGGGTCCTGACAGGTGCTTGTCTTCTCCAGGTCATTCCTCAGCCATAAGTAGAGACTAGATCCTTTCAAGCTCTAAAGTTCAATGATTATATGCTCTTTTAGGTAGCCCAATAAATGGTTTGAGTCCACCCTCTCTCCCTCTCTTCTGGTTGAACCTCTAGCCAGTGGCTGAATTATCTAGTGCCAACTGCCCCTAGGTTACCTTTGCTCTGGGCACTGATTAACCAGGCAGACCTAATTCTATGATTAAAACAAACAAACAAACAAACAAAAAGATGAAAAGAGGTGGAGCAGTTCCTAGCTTAAATTTATCCTTAAAAAGGTATTCAATGTTTTACAAAGAAGGTTCTTAGCAAAAAAGCTTAGCTCTAAGAGTCCATATAGACTTCCCCTGGGTCCTTCTGTCTTTAATTCAAGGCTATCACTTTCAAGAACAGAGTTGGCTGGCCATTCTCACCAAGTGCTCTGCCCAGGCTCTTATCCTCCAAAGTGGCAGGACGTTTGACACACTTTCCTTGTTGCTAAAGGTGTAGATAACAGGACATGTGCATCAAAAATGACCAAAATAGAACAGGCACCAAAGTGCCATGGAACACAACCTCTCTTTCCTATCTCTGCTTTTTCCAACTCACCATGGAGAGAAAGTCTGTGAGAAAGCTTTGCCATCTATAAATTATTCTGCAAATGCAAAGAATTCTTTTTTTTTTTTTAAACTCAGTGTTGGGTTAGATGTCTTGATAGAGACATGGACCATATTCAGCCGCCCCACAGAAGAACAATTACTTCAACCCGAGGAAATCCAGAAAACTTCGTAAAATCGTTGTGAAAGAAGAATAGATCTTAGCTAGAGAAAATGAGGAGGATATGTTGGGGAGAAAAAAACAATGATAGTGCAAAGGCAGAAAAGCCTCCTGTAAAAATAGTAAGAAGTTTGTGTGTCTGGCATACAGAGGGGAGGGACAGACAGTAGCAGGAGAGGGGGCTTAGGTCCCTCCTGGGCTTCTGAATTTTATCGTGCAGAGTTCAATTATCATACGGGACAGGGCGTGTTCAGGTTGCGTTTTTGGAAAATAAAAAATAAAAATCGGGTAGAGGGATCCAGGATGCTGGGGTAGCCTAGGCCTGGGATAGGGGCTCTGGCCTGGGGATGCAGGGAAGGTGCTGGATGGGAGCAACCTTCACTGGCAACACCTGGATGTTGGGGAGAAGTCCGTAATGGCCTGGAGGTTTCCAGCTTGGGTCATAGGTGCAGGGCGACATCACTGGCCAGTCATCGGAAACAAGGGGGAGGTGGGGGAGGGGGAGAGTGAGAGAGCAAAGTTTAAACCACAGGCGCTAAACCTAGGACACTGGATGGATGGGACGTGGAGAAAAACTCAGAACACTAGAGAGTAGAGCCACTTAGGCCAAGCGAAGCAAAGGGGACAGGAAATGTGTGAGCAGAGGGACACTGAGAGAGCAAATGTAGAGCAATGAGCAGGGCAGGGCGCTGGTCACTGGGGCAAGGGCACGAGGAGTCCACAAACTCAAGGGCAGACTGGGTGGCCCAGCGCCCCGCCGAGAGCAAGTGAGACCTCCGCACATGCGCAGGAGGGGAGGCCGCATCTCACCCTAACTCGGTAACTCGCTACGCTTAGCAGGAGCCTTGTGCAAGATCCGAGCTCGCCACGTTCGCTCGAGGAGCCACGGGGACGGAGGTTTCCCATGGTCTCAGGATGCCAGGTGCAGAGCCCAGCTCCAGCCACAACCACTCAAACACCGAACATCGAATCCGTCCCCAGCTTACAAGCAAGATGGGAAACAGTGAGCACGTGGACCCAGCAATGAAACCAAAGCCGGCAGCGGTGCGCACGCACGCAGATGCTCCGCGGGCCGTCTGCTCAGCCTCCCCAGCCTGCTTAGCAAGAGTAGACCTCTATTTACAACAGCCAGGACGTGGAAGCACCCTAAGTGTCCATCGACAGATGAATGGATAAAGAAGATGTGGCACATATATACAATGGAAGATTACTCAGACATAAAAAGAAACGAAATTGAGTTATTTGCAGTGAGGTGGGTGGACCTAGAGTCTGTCACACAGAGCGCAGTGAGTCAGAAAGAGAAAAACGAATACCGTATGCTAACACATATATATGGAATCTAAGGGAAAAAAAAAAAAGGTCATGAAGAACCTAGGGGTAAGACAGGAATAAAGACACAGACCTACTAGAGAATGGACTTGAGGATATGGGGAGGGGGAAGGGTAAGCTGTGACAAAGTGAGAGAGTGGCATGGACATATATACACTACCAAACGTAAAATAGCTCGTGGGAAGCAGCCGCATAGCACAGGGAGATCAGCTCGATGCTTTGTGACCACCTAGAAGGGTGGGATAGGGAGGGTGGGAGGGAGGGAGACGCAAGAGGGAAGAGATATGGGAACATATGTATATGTATAACTGATTCACTTTGCTATAAAGCAGAAGCTAACACATCATTGTAACGCAATTATACTCCAACAAAGATGTTAAAAAAAAAAAAAAGGAGTAGACCGCTAGGCCTCAGTCTAATTAATTGTCTTTCATAAGCGTAGGAAAAAACTTTTTATTGAAGTACAGTGGATTTACCATGTTGTGTTAGTTTCAGGTGTACAGCAAAGTGATTCAGTTATATATATATAAGTTAAATATATAAATATATATTCTGTTTCAGATTCTTTTCCCTTATAGGTTATTACAAGATATTGCATATAATTCCCTATGCTATACAGTAGGTCTTTGTTGTTTGTTTTATACATAGTAGTGTGTATATGTTAATGCTAAAATCCTAATTTATCCCTCCGCCCCTTCCCTTTTGGTAACCGTAGGTTTTTCTATGTCTGTGAGTCTATTTCTGTTTCGTAAGTAAGTTCATTTAATTACAGCTTAAGTGACTAGAGAAATCAAAGAACCACATAAATGCTTATACACAGGATAATCATTAAAATATGCCCTTAAGAGCAAGGGCTGGGGAGAGAATAAAAATGACCCTGATGTACTGAGAAGGGGACTGGATTGACCCCAACGTGAGTCAGGAAACAACCGAATCCCTGTCTGATGAAAAGGAAGAGAAAGGAATGATATTGGAATGGCAATGTTAGTATCTGGGAGTAAGTACGGGGGACTGTGCTTTTCTCATCATAAGGAATATGCAAAGGACATCAAAGAGCTGCTGCTTTTCTAAGGGAGGAAAGAGCAGCAGGAGAAGAATGGCAGGAGACTGGGTGACAGAGAGGAAGGGCCAGCGCCGTGGGCCCGGGGGTGTGGGGCGGTGAGGAGGCCAGGCACCCCTGGAGGTGCTTCGCCCAGGCCTTCAGGTCAGGAGGGCGACCTTTCTGAACACGTGGCGTCAATAACACGGGCTGGACCCATCGCTGGACTAAGAAAGGCAGAGTCAGAACTCACGGGTCAGGTTCCTCAAAAAGATATATCTTCATCTCTATTTTGCTGAGTTTTTAAAACTATATCTGCTTGTGTAAGTTAGAAGATTAATGAGAGCAATTAGTATGTTTTAGTTTCACCCTGAGCCTGGCTGTCAGAAATAAGAAGAATACAAGTTATCGGGAAAGCATTCCACAGCCCAGGCACCTGACACCACCCTGGAGCACTGATTCTCTGAGGTTGCCATTCCGAGCTTGGAGCATCCGTTATTCGCAGGATGGGCAGCTGGAAGATCAAGTGCACTCTCTGTCCAGCTTCTGTGAGCTGCTCTGGGCACTGTAAGCATAATTATAATAACATGGACCTGCTCACATTATGATCAAACAGTCAGTTAATCAATACTAAAAACAGATCCATATCAAAAATTTCCAATTCTCACATCTGGCTGTGGTAGTAAAATCCACTGGAAAATGAACCCCCTTAAATCTAAATGCAAAGGGTTAATTCTAAAGAAATGATTCCGTCCCTACATCAATCATATGTGTATATGGACCAGGCCCTTTTTCCCCATTAAGCATAAAAAGGGGTAAAAGATCTATGCTCTTTCTCTGGATTTATGCAAGGCCCAGCTGTCTACATGGCCAAAGCCAGAAAGGAAATACAGGGAAGAAGATGAACATACTTTTGGACCCAAAGAACAAATGTTCAACAGGAAATGGGTTGAACCCTCCTCTGAGCTCCTACAGAACTCTGTCCCTCCCGGGGGACAGATCGTCATCTCCACCTGAAATCTTTTTATTTACGTTCATACCTCAGCTCTCCTAATTACTTTGTAAGCTCTTCACGAGCAGGACTGCATTTTAAAACAGCATCTGAATAACTCATGTCTGTCGTGGGCTCTACACGTTCCTACGACGCCCTCAGATGCACGACCTCCCTTGGTCTACTGTCAGGCAGGTGCATGAGAACATTTTCCTCACTTCATATACAACGACACTGGGACAAGAAAATCTAACCGACTGGAAGGTCACGTGGCTGTCAGCTTAAGTCCAGAGTCAGGAATCACACACGTCAGTCTAGACTCCCACACCAGGCCTCTTTCCTCACACCAAGCTTTTCCTCCTCACCCACACGCCACGCCAGACGCCGGTGATCAGCGCATCACGGGAAGGATGTCTGGAGAGAAGAACAAAGGAGCAGAAACACACGGCGGCTGATAACCCCTGCAACACTGTTGCCAGATGCGTGAAGCCTCTGATCTGTTCACCGGCATTAGAGAGTCAGGTCGCCCTGCCATTCAGAGAGGGAACAAAACAAGGTAGGTGTGTGTGTGTGTGTGTGTGTGTGTGTGTGCGCGCGCGCGCGCACGCTCACGCACGTAGAGCACTTTAGTGGACAAAGTGATACGATGAGATGTTGCAGTGGGGCGGGCCCTCGGAGGGCATCTCTTCCAGGGTTGCCGGAGGGTCCTCAGGCTGCAAAGCCTGAGCCTGCTGGGGATGCTTTTGGCAAAATGACCTTCTCTTCACCCACGCCCAGAATAGGAACTTAGGGGAAGTGATGTCTTGGCCGAATTATTAGCACCGGGTAAGCGGGCAGATGAAAAGGCAGAAGCTCCTGTGTGCAGAGGGGCAAGAGGTTACAAATGATCCAAAGAAAGGCAAAGGTGGTGTCTTGGATAAGCACCCCTAGAAGCAGAGCCTCCGATGACAATTCCCGTGCAGGTCAGGGCTCTTAGGAGAACATCTGAGGAAGTGAGGGAGGTGTGATGGGGCAGAGGGAAAAGCAGTGAAGATGTGGGTCAGGGCAAGTCAGCCTGACCCACCAGGAGCTCTGCGGCCTGAATCGCTCCTCAGAGGCTGTCCTGCACACAGACCAGGGGACTGCGCGGGCCCAGCTCTGTGTCAGCCGGGCATCGGCCAAGGGCTGCCCCCGGGAATGGGGGCCACCACCTCCCAGGCCTCTTTGGGTGAGGCAGGTGTCATCAGCCAGGGGCAATGCTACAGGGGAGGGTGCAGATGTGAGGAGCTGGCAGCCCCTAGAGGATGGGCACAGTAACAGTGTGCCCTGTGAAGGGGACCTGGGGGCACACTAACAGCACCTGCTACAGGCAGCTTCTCACTCCTAGAAGAATCTGCATTCCACATCGGTGGCCTAATTCACAGGCAGATGCCCTCTCATGGGGAATCTGGGCAGCCTGGAGGAGCCAACCTTCTGCCTAGAAACGTGCTGTGTCACCTCCGACTGTATAAAACCATATCCCTAAGTTTCTGTACTCTACCTTTAATGAAGCTTTCTAGCCTTTAACTGTGTATGTTGGTGTCTTTTGGTCCATCACTGTCACATGATGACAATGCACGCAAAAGACTCCACGGATCTGCCTCCCTCCACCCCAGTGGCTATTTGTACGTCTCAGGGAAAGTGGGTTCAGTAACCTCCAAAGGAAGCCCAGTCTATTTGGGTATTAAGTACAGTAAGTCCCCTACATACGAACGAGTTCTGTTCTGAGAGCGCGTTCGTAAGTCCAATTTGTTCGTAAGTCCACCCAAGTTAGCCTAGGTACCCTATTAACGCAATCAGCTATACACCGCTGCTTTTACGCTTGCTTCCAGACAGCCTGGGCTTAAAATAAAGATACTCTACTATTGTACTCTCTACAGCACTGTACGGTACAGCATACAAAAGCACAACCACTCGTAGAGGATGCATGCACGTGACAGCGTACACCAGACACGTGATCTAACTTACGTGATGGGACATGCGAATGCACGTTCGCAGCTTTGAAAGTTCACAACTTGAAGGTCTGTATGTAGGGGCTTACGTACCTGTTAGTGATTTCTTCCTAAATTTAAGCAAAAATCTATTTCCTTGTAACTTCCATTCACCAAAGTCATGGAAAGGAAGTTCTAATCCTTAGATAACTTCTCTTCCACAGGCAAAAGACCCACGCGAAGATTATTCCACAATATTGTACGTGATGTCAAGTCTGCTCACCCATCTGGTTCCTGCCCATTGGAGAAATTCCAGTTTGTCTCTGACCCCATAAAGAGGTGTCCAGAACTACCCAACCCTGCAGCAGTGGTATGACCCACATATGTAACGGAGGACTATTCTTCTTGTTCTGTACCCAGCAGTTCAATTAATAGAGTTTTTTAAATTAACTTCATGATTCAAACAGGCCCCATTACGTGCCCCAATGTACCACTGATTTATGCCAACTTGTAAACAACTCATCTAAATATTTTTGCGTATGCTGTCTGTCTCACCCCATCCCTAGTTTCTAGATAGATTTTTTAAATTTAACTATAGGCTTTTACACCTACTCAACTACAGTTTATCTTGTTAGATAAACATCATCATTTCAACCTGAAATGATCTCTTTGGATCCTAATTCTGTTACTCAAAGTATGTGCTATGTTTCTAGGCTTCATGTCAACCCCAACTTTGATAAATATGTAATCTATATCCTCACTAAAATTATTGATATAAAACAACACCTTGATAGGGCCAAGGGGGGGATTCTCATAGCCCACCGTTAGTGACTACCCTCCCAGGAGCCACTGTCGTTCTCCCACAGCTTAATTCACGCTTGTTCCCAGACCCAGTCTAAATTTGACGATGAGTTTACTCCTTCAGCTATGTATTCTGATATGCTGAGTTTCGAAGAATGTAAAATAATTTTCAATAAAATATTTGCACTTACATTCATTTAATAGAATATAAAAACAGAATATGAAGCTGGTAATAGTTTTATGAATAAAAATAATCCAAGGAGACAAAGGCCAAATAGAGCATATGATTTCAGAATTTAAAAATTGTTTTCTCCCATTGAGAAGAGGATGACAAGTCTAGAGACGCCCAATGGGAGCCCTGGATGGGGACATATGGAATGCCCCTGTCCTAAGGAAAACAGGTGACAAGGCTAACTGCATTATTTCTCTATTGCTGCACAGCAAATTACCACCAGTTGAGTAGCTTAAAGAAACACAATTTATTATCCATGGGTCAGGTTAGCTCAGGCCCCTACTCAGATCTCATCAGGATGAAATCAAGGTGTTGCCTGGGGCTGCAAACATCTGAGGTTTGGGGTCCCCTTCCAAGTGCACTGGCTATTGGTGCAATTCAGTTCCTTGCGTTGCAAAACGGAGGTTTGCATTTTCCTACCTGCCTGCCAGCTGGGGGCCGCTCTCACCTCCTATAGGCCCGCTGCCCTCCCCTGCCGTGCGGCCACAATACAGCAGTTCGCTTCTTCAAGGCCTGCAGCAGAATCTCTCTCTGCATTCTGCTAAAATGGAGTCTTGTGTAAAGTAGTTAAGCGAGGGACAATCCCATCATGTGCCCAGGTCCTGTTCACGGCGAAGAAAGGGGATCACAGGGGGCGGGGCGTGCACAGGGGGCGGGGCGGGGCGTGGGAATCGTCTCCGACTCCCACCTCTCCCAGTGATTAACACGGGGAAGCACAGGGAAGGTCCGGAGCAGGAAAGAGGGCTGGAGAGGCCCTCTGTGCCCTGCCCTGGAGTTTGAACTTTATCCCAAAAGCAGTGGAGGCGGATTGAGGGATGCCTCTCCCTTTGGGGATGTGCAGGAACATGTTGCAAGTCGCAGAGGTTAGGAAAGCATTCTAGGAAGTACAGCACTCCAGGACAGTATCATGGAATGAACCAAGGCAAGACACGTAAAGCACAATATCATCTACATACACACCTGAATCACGTGTTGATAATTTACCCCCTCACTTGCCTACATGACACCTTGAGAAAGGTATGCTACGCTTTGCTCTGCTGCGGCTAGGATGAGGTGTATATACCCCTCACACACCAGACAGAAAAAAACAAAAATATTTTGCATCACTAGAGAGCCTTCTCCAAACAGAAACATCCTGTCTAACACTAATCCCTAAAATTTAAAAAAAAAAAATTTTTTTTAAACACTTGAGCCTATTCCTTTAAGTTGCTGCCCGCCCCCCCAAGAAAACACATTTAAAAACAGAAATAAAGTCACAGATGTAGAAAACAAACCTGTGGTTACCAGCGGGGGGAAAGGGGAGGGAGGGATAAATTGGGAGACTGGGATTGACATATACATGCTATTGCATATAAAATAGATAACCAACAAGGACCTGCTGTATAGCACAGGGAACTCTGCTCAGTACTCTGTAATGACCTATATGGGAAAAGAATCTAAAACAGAGTGGATATATGTATATGTATAACTGAATCACTTTGCTGGACACCTGAAACTAACACAACATTGTAAATCAACTATACTCCAATAAAAAAGAAAAAAGAAAAGAAAACACGTTTATCTCTGACTTTTGGACAGCTATCAGCAGACATGTGAGGACCCACACAGATGGGATAAGCACGTGAGGAACTGCTGTTTTTCCACCAATTTGGATTTTGAACAGATTAACTATAGTTTCATGGTCTGTTTCCTTTTCTTTTCTTTTCTTTAAATACCTGCTGTATCCTTTATTCAAATTGTCTGGTTCTTCTAAAGGCTGGACACTCCTCCAAACATTACAAATAAAAACACATTATGTTCCAATTGTCTTTGAGTTTTCCATTCACAGCTCTGTCTATACACTGTAACCTTGAGGACAATCACAATGTTTATTCTAAAATATAATAATGATAAGAGCTAACTGAAAGCTACACACTACATGCCAGGGACTGTTCTCAGAGCTTCATATCCTCACACTCAGATGAGGAAACTACGGCACAGAAAGTTTAAGTAACTTGGAGATTACATAGGTTATTAGTGGTGGAGCTTGGCTGTGAACCCAGGCAGAATGGTCTGCCTTAGTTCCCAGCCTTGCAGTGAAAACAAATGCCAACTACTCTATGAAAGGGTTCCTTGGACGTACTCAGTAAATGATCACTGACCACCAATGACTACTTTTGAGGTGGCAGAGTCAAAAGTATATAAAAATTAAAGTCTAATCACTGTAAGATTATGTTACAGATGTGAGGGGCACAAAAAACAGTAGGATCAATAAATCCAAGAGGTAGTTCTTTAAAATAAGTCAAATATAAACCTCAGAATTATACAGTAAACCAAGAAAAAGAGAGAGAAACACAGACATTAAAATTTTAGAAATTATGAGTGAATACTGTGCTCAACTCCATGCTTATTATTTTAAAAATACTAAGATAATCTTTAGCTATAATTTGAATCACTGAAATGCACAAGCATAAACAGACACATTGAATAGACCAAGTGATTAGAGAAAACAAACAACTACAAATTTAAAAATAATCTAAAAAGTTGTAAAAGCATTATCTCGTTCAAAAAATAATCCAGGCATAGAAACTTCCACAGGGAACTTCTTTCACATTCTCAAGGAAAATATAATTCCCATAGGTCCCAATCACAGAAAAAGATAAAAAATTCCTAATCATTATATGAAGTCATTTTGATGTCAAAACTAACAAGATAGCATAAAAATTCAATTAAAGACAAAATTATTATAAAAGTTGAGGCAACAATCTGAAACAAACATTGAATACAGCAGTGAGTTAAGAAAACATTTCATCATGACCAAGTAGGTCCAAGAAGAAAAAGATAAGTAAATACTAGGAAGTTTTATATTATAGTACACTATTTTAATAGATCAAAGGCAAAAATTACACAATAATTTTCAAAAAACATGATACTCTGTATCAAGTCTGGTGAATTGCAAGCAATTCTCATTGGATACTCCCAATAACCTTATAAGATACTTATATTATTATCCTCATAGAACAATGTAAGAAACTGAAATTGGAAGCCAACAAATAACTCACTCAGTGACATACAATTTAAGAGGAAGAGGTGTAAGTTGAGCCCGGGTCTGCCTGGCCATAAATCCTACGATCTGACTTCCACATTATGTTCTCATTATAGAGGATAATTTACCAAAATAATCAAAAGGCATTTTATAACATTTCAAAACCCCTTTTTGATTAAAAATACTCTCAGCATATTAGGAATGCAATGAAATTTCTTTAACATTGTTGGAAAAACCTACGCTAGCTGTTAAAATCAAAAACAAGACAAGAATATCATTAAATATATTTTAAATTACTGTGGAAATTTGGGCTAATGCTATAAGATGTAATTCTGGAATAAGAAGTATCCTCTTTAGGGACGGTGGGAGGGAGGCTCAAGAGGGAGGGGACATATAGCTGATTCACTTTGTTGTACAGCAGAAACTAACACAACATTGTAAAGCAATGATACTCCAATAAACATGTTAAAAAAAAAGAAGTATCCTCTTTAGAAAGGCATTAGAATCATTACTTGGTGTAATATGACTGTACTAAGAAAAAGAAGAACTAGGTGAAAAAATGATTATCAGTAATAAACAGAATCAAAACCAATATAGAAAAACCAATAACTTTCACCAAACTCATTGATGAGCTCTAGCAGTTTTCTGGTTGTGTCTTTATGATTCTCTATATATAATATCATGTCATCTGCAAATAGTGACAGTTTGACTTCTTCCTTTCCAATTTGGATTCCTTTTATTTCTTTTTCTTAGGCACAGCAAAGGAAACCATAAACAAAACAAAAAGACAACCTACAGAATGGGAAAAAATATTTGCAAATGATGCAACTTGACAAGGTATTAATTTCCAAAATATAAAAACAGCTTATACAGCTCACTATCAAAAAAACAAACAACTCAATTGAAAAATGGGCAGAAGACATAAATAGACATTTCTCCAAAGAAGACATACAGATGGCCAAAAAGCACATGAAGAGACACTCAACATCACTAATTATTAGAGAGATGTAAATGAAAACTACAATGAGGTATCACCTCACACTGGTCAGAACGGCCATCATCAAAATATCTACAAACAATAAATGCTGGAGAGGGTGTGGAGAATAGGGAACCCTCTTGCACTGTTGGTGGGAATGTAAATTAATACAGCCACTATGGAGAACAGTATGGAGGTTCCTTAAAAAACTAAAAATAGAGTTACCCAAAATAGTGCAATCCCACTCCTGGGCATATATCTGGAGAAAACTCTAATTCGAAAAGATACATGCACCCCGATGTTCACTGCAGCACTATTTACAATAGCCAAGACATGGAAGCAACATAAATGTTCATTGACAGATGAATGGATAAAGAAGATGCCATATATACACACACACACACACACACACACACACACACACACACACACACACACACTGGAATATTACTCAGCCATAAAAAAGAATGAAATAATGCCATTTGCAGCAACATGGATGGACCTACAGATTATCATACTAAGTGAAGTAAGACAGAGACAAATATCATATGATATCACTTATATGTGGAATCTAAAAAAATGATACAAAGGAATTTATTTATAAAACAGAAATAGACTCACAAACATAGAAAACAAACTTACAGTTACCAATGGGGAAAGGGCATGGAGGGATAAATTAGGAGTGTGGGATTAACATATACACAGTACTGTATATAAAATAGATAACCAACAAGGACCTACTGTATAGCACAGGGAACTATATTCAATATCTTATAATAACTTATAATGGAAAAGAGTCTGAAAAAGAATATATATTTATATCTGAATCACTTTGCTGTACACCTGAAACGTAAATAACTGTACTTCAATAAAAAGAAATCAACAGCTTTTATATAACAGTAACCACCAATTAGAAATCAATAGAAAAAATCCCAAATATAATTAAATAAAAAGTATATAATACCTAGGAATAACCTTAAAAATATGCAGAACTTGAGTGAAGAAACAATTTTTCTGTCACATCAAATAAGATCTGAAAAAGCAGGTGGATTATGAAATGATTAAAAATTGTAAAGATGCAAATTCTTCCAAAATAATTCATAGTTTGTACGTAATTCCATGCAGATATATCAGAATTTTTTATTTGAAAATTAATTCCAACATTCACCTTGAAGAACACTCAGATGATACTTACTAAGGTACATTTAAAATATGGAATAGTGAAGGGATTATGGCTTACCATATCAAAAATGGAAATGTGCTATACAAAATATAATATGGTTCTGCTACAATAACTAACAGACGGTTAAAGAAATAGAATAAAGATCCCAGATATAAAAACATATATACTAATTTAATTAAAGATAGATTTAATCACAACTCAATAAAGAATAAAGGGATTATTCAATAAATGGTGTTGAAGTAACTATTTGAATAGTTAAAAAATTATATCTCTACCTCATACAATATGTCAAACTGAATTACAGGTGGATTACACACTAACTTAAAAAATAAAATTATAAAATATTATGAAAAATATAGGTGGTTGTTTACTGGCTATTGGCCAAACAAAGAATTTCCAAACATAGAAGTAGTGGAGTACATCAGAAAGTAATATTAGATTTGACTGTAGTAATAAACATGAAAAAATTCATATATCACACAGCACAATACTCAAAATTAAAGGGCAAACAGCAAAGTAGGAAAATAATTTTCAGAGATGTGACATACAAAGGATCTTTTTTTCTTTGTATATTTCTTTAACATCTTTACTGGAGTATAATTGCTTTACAATGGTGTGTTAGTTTCTGCTTTATAACAAAGTGAATCAGCTATACATATACATATATCCCCGTATCCCCTCCCTCTTGCGTATCTCCTCCCTCTTGCGTCTCCCTCTCACCCTCCCTATCCCCCCCTAGGTGGTCACAAAGCACCGAGCTGATCTCCCTGTGCTATGTGGCTGTTTCCCACTAGCTATCTATTTTACGTTTGGTAGTGTATATATGTCCATGCCACTCTCTCATTTCGTCCCAGCTTACCCTTCCCCCTCCCTGTGTCCTCAAGTCCATTCTCTATGTTTGCGTCTTTATTCCTGCACGGCCCCTAGGTTCTTCAGAACCATTTTTTTTTTTTTTTTTAGATTCCATATATATGTGTTAGCATATGGTATTTGTTTTTCTCTTTCTGACTTACTTCACTCTGTAGGACAGACTCTAGGTCCATCCACCTCAGTACAAATAACTCAATTTCGTTTCTTTTTATGGCTGAGTAATATTCCATTGTATATATGTGCCACAGCTTCTTTATCCATTCATCTGTCGATGGACACTTAGGTTGCTTCCATATCCCGGCTATTGTAAATAGAGCTGCAATGAACATTGTGGTACATGACTCAAAGGATCTTTAATAGGAAGCTCTAATGAAAATATTAACATCTCGATGGATAAATGGGCAAAGAACATGGATCAAAAGGTCACAAAAGAGGGCTTCCCTGGTGGCGCAGTGGTTGAGAGTCTGCCTGCCGATGCAGGGGACACAGGTTCGTGCCCCGGTCCAGGAGAATCTCGCATGCTGCGGAGCGGCTGGGCCCGTGGCCCATGGCCGCTGAGCCTGCGCGTCCGGGGCCTGTGCTCTGCAACGGGAGAGGCCACAACAGTGAGAGGCCCGCGTACCGCGGAAAAAAGAAAGAAAAAAAAAGGGTCACAAAAGAATGGTTATAAATGTCCAAGAAACATTCAAAAAAATTTTAAATGATTAATACTTATTGCTGCTAATGTGTGGGGCTGAAAACACTCTCATACAGTGCCAGAGTGTAAATGAATACCTTTGACCATGTCTAAGAAGAAGAATAAAATTGTTCAGGTCCTTTGACTTCATCTACTATCATGTAGAAGCAACTAAGAAGATGGCAAAAGATGAATGCAAAGCATGAATGTTTAACTACAGTTATACACCCCAAAGTGCAATATATGCAGTCATTAATTAATCATGTTTTGAAGACGATTTAATGCCACGAGGAGATGCTCCCAGTCAAGTGAACATAAGTAAGACACAAAACTATATCTAGACCACGGTCCTGATTCTAAAATGTAACAATATATATGGTAAAAAAATTGAAAGAAAATATACCAAAATGTTACAGTGTCTATCTCTGAGCATTAGACTAGGCAATATTTATTTTCTACAATAAACATCAGAATAAAATTTATTTCTGAAAGAATAAAAATAAAAACAATGATTGACAAGAAAAACAAGAAGCCAGACACATTGGACATAGCCTTCTACGGAAGTGAAGAAGACTGCCTTTTCTGTCCCTCTGATGTTACTGTACTATCTTAGGGACATCGTGGAGTGTCTCATAAGACACCTCCTTTTCTCAAAGGCATCTCAGAACCATCTCTCCATCAGACCTGGCTAATTCCTTCTCTGCTCCTTCCACTCTGGCCTTCTCCCACTCGACTCTGCCAACCTCCTTCTTCCTCCCACTTAAAGTCTGGCCACAGCAAAACAATCCCAACACAGGAGGCAGGTCTGGAGGGAGGTCAGCACGCTGAGTGATTATTGAGGGAACGATGTGTGTTTCTGCAGCAATGCATTCTGCTTCTGTGGAATCATCATTTCATAACACTAACCACATTGGGAAGACTTTCCTCAAAAAAACCTACACTCTTCAAAATTCTTGCAAAACCCACTTGCCATGATGATGCCAGAAGTCCATGCCTCCTTTACCAGCATAATTCAGGGAGCTTTCCTAAAATCATTTAATTCCGTCTCTTAACGGTATTCACCAAATGTTTACTGGGTACCACCTAGGGTTCTGGGAAATAGAATGTGGATATGGGAGGTTGAATGATGGTCCCCAGAGTTGCCCACATCCGAATCCTGGAACATGTGAAAATGTTACATTACATGGCAAAGGGATTTTACAGATATGATTAAGGTAAGGATCTTGAGATGGAGAGGTCCAATACAATCACCGGGGTCCTTAAACGGGAAAGAGGCAGGAGAATCAAGAGAAGGAGCAGTGATGAAAGATGCAGAGGTTGGGGTGATGCAGGGCCATGACTCAAGGAATATGGCAGCCTCTAAGAGCTGGAAAAGGTATGCAAACAGATTCTTCCCTATATTCTCCAGAAGGAACAAAACCTGGCTGACCTATTTTGAACTTTTATTTCCAGAACTATAAGATCATAAATTTGTGTTGTTTTAAGCTACTGAATTGGTGGTAATTTGTTACAACAGAAACAGCAAATGAATACAGTGGGATTCAATGAACTCATACTGAACACTTACTGCCATTAAAGCCGTTCTTGTTTTTGCCAGAATTTCCCAAAGTGTGTTACAGTGAATGCAAGTCCTACAAGCTATTCCACAATTTCTAAAGAGTTCTCTAGTTAGACAAATATCCTGTATCACCCTTTCGGAAATTCACAGTGTGCTTTGGCATCTTAAAGACTGAGTAATCTTCTTCACTTTGATTAATCCAGAATTTTCCAAACTTACTTGGCCATAGAAGCTTTTCAACATCTATTTACATCAACATCATTAATGGCAACAAATTGCTTTGCAACCCTGAGCCTTAGGCCATAGGGATGAATCCACTGTTTAATCTACTTCCTATAATTTAAACAAGTTTAACAAACTGGTAAACTCTATGAATCTCTATGACACTTGAAACACACTGTATTTTTAGCTATCCTCGTAGGTGGCATTTTTATCTCACCGAACAGGAAATTAAGTTCCCAGAGGGCAGGTGTACATCTTTACAAACCCATCTTCTGTAGCATCTTCCCTCAGGGAGCTAATATTCCAGTTGATGGGACAGGCACACATTCATATGAAAAAAGACATTTTGGGAAGGCAAACAGAGGATTTTTGTTACCTAACTTGACATAAGCCAGAGTATACAGCTACAGTCTCTGCCCTCACTGCCATGGCCTCTTTCTCCCCTCCATCCTTTCCCTCTCCTGCTCTTAATCAAAGTCTGAAGTCTTGATGGTGATATTTCTTTGATTTATAAATTATCGTAGTGGTACAGCTGGATCTTTGGGGTCATCACTCCACCATGTAATAATATTGTTAGAGTATTAGTTACTCCCCTATTTTCCAAAAGGGAATAAGTAATAGTTCAGCCTACACTACATTCTTTTCTAGTCCAGCTGCAAATGACTGATGCTGTTGTTATCCTTGCAAAGTATTTTTTTGCAACTTTCCAGTCTCCCATCATTATAGGGAACACAACTAGGCAAACACTGCTTCAGTTTTTACAAGAAATCAAGTAATTTTAAAACAAAAGTATAAGAAAACATCAGCAACATGTATTTTAATGTTAAAATTAGCCAGCATAGCACCCCCTTTCCAATTAATTTTCAACTCAAATCAATGGAATTTCTAAGAACTACATATTTATTTTTTTAATTCAAGTAGGAAAACAATCTGAGGCATTTAATAAATGTTATAAATTATAATACATTACCATGAGAAAATCCATCAACTCTTTTTATGTATTACTGAATGTTCTATACAATCCACCATCCTGTAACAATTAACTAGGTTTAGCCAGAAGAATAAAGCTAACTCCTGAACTTGAAACGATTTCAACAACACAGACAGGTCTAAGTACAGCTGCAGTAAACCTAGGGAGAGAGCTTTCTCATGCCATGCCTTTCTTTGCAGTAATGGGGAAGGTTTGATGCCAGAGGGAGTATGTTTTGTTTTATCTTGTCCTGTTAATGTATTAATTCCAAGTTCATTATCAGCTGTTATGACACAGGGATATCTTTACTTCTTCTGATTTAC
Organism: Globicephala melas; assembly: GCF_963455315.2. Classification (NCBI taxonomy): domain Eukaryota; kingdom Metazoa; phylum Chordata; class Mammalia; order Artiodactyla; family Delphinidae; genus Globicephala; species Globicephala melas. Next base: position 143,552,497 of record NC_083317.1, read on the forward strand.
TTCTACTTATCCTGTGTATAATCAGTGATGCCATGACCCTCCTCTTAGGGTGAACCATGGCCATCACCCCTAATGTAAGTTTCAAGTCCTAGGCACCACACATCTAAGGACCAAGCCCTGGAGGAGAAGGGATGGGTGGGGACTGGATGATGAATCACCAATGAAAGCCAAGAGTCTGATCACTTTTGTGCTTAGAATTTGTCAGTGGTCAGTGCTCTGCAAACAGGAGATGTGGAAAGAAGGATTCTATTCAGTGGTCACCTAATGGTGTCACAGGATTTTGAACTGTGAAGACACAAGTAGTTGCTTCTTGGTGCCCAAGAAGATTGCTACAGGTTTCAAGGAAAGAGCGTATTTCTCATCAAAATTACTTCATTCAAAGACAAATACTGTATGATATCACTTATATGTGGAACCTAAAAAAAAAGGATACAAATAAACTTATTTACAAAACAGAAACAGACTCACAGACTTAGAAAACAAACTAACGGTTACCAAAGGGGAAGGAGGGCTATAAATTAGGAGTTTGGGATTAGCAGATACATACTCCTATATATAAAATAGATAAACAAGGTCCTACTGTACAGCACAGGGAAGTATATTCAATGTTCTGTAATAACCTATAATGAAAAAGAATGGATATATGTATACATATAGCTGAATCACATTGCTGTATGCCAGAAACTAACACAACATTGTAAATCAACTATACTTCAATTAAAAAAATTTTTTAATTAAAAAAAAGAAATGACAATGCAGTTGATGACCCCCCGAATACCACTTCATGATTCCCTGAGTCTTCTTCAACTGGAAGTAACTAGTATCCAGATTTTAGATTAAAATTCCATATTCTAGTATTTAATTTTATATTTAAACTTTATAAAAACTGTATGTTTGCCATAACCTTCTGCAACTTACTTTCTCATTGAAATTAGTTTTTTAAAGATTCACTTATATTATATAATTCTCCATATCAACTGTACTTCAATTAAAAAAATAAATTAAAAAGAGACTACTTCATTCAGTAAGCAGTTCTTAAGTACCTCTTAGACCCCAGCCACAGAGCCACAGGGAAACTACACCTGCCTGCTGGTTGGGTGAGTTTCACTGAAGAGTAGGAGAATCAGCTTGAAGCACAGAAAGCCAGTAAATCATTCAGACAACGCAAACAGGACAGAGATAGGTCAGAGGCAAGATGGATTAGTCAAGTCTCTTTCAGTGAAAAGAAACAGAACCCCAATTTTCAAACACTAATCAGAAAAGGAACTTTAATGGAAGGGTACTGAGGCGTCCTCGGAGTCTGAGGAAGGGCAGCACTTCCTAGACGCCCACAGGGTCTCCATCGTTCATCTCTACTTGTCCTTGTCTCCTTCTCTCTTTCCAGAGTCAGATATGTTTTCCATAGACATGGCCAATCACAGCATGGCTCCTACCAGCTCTAGCGAAGTTCCACCCCATCATCCCTCATCATGCAAACAGCAGAACCTCAGTGTCCAAACACGCACATTAACTGTGCTTCTGTCACGGTGCTTTTGAGTTCAATCAAATAAGTGTTCATACTCTTTGTAGAGGTGCCTTGATTTCTGTTAGACAGCTTTTCTTTCTTAGAGATATAAAGGCATTTATAACATACCATGATTAAAACCATGCAGATAAAAATATGCGCAAGCAAAAGAGACTGGAGGGAAAGACACTAAAATTCTACATTATATTTAAGAGATGGATTTTTCTAGTGTCTTTTCTCCAAGTGTTTTGTAATATGACTATTTTAATAATGAAAAATTTTTATTTGTATATTTAAAAATTATTTTATATTTTTGTAAATGCTTAAAGTGTGTCTAATTCTAAGACATGACTAATGTAATCTATATTTTGGTGACTAAAAATAGCAATTTTTAAAACAATATCTTTTCTTTCTAAAAAAATGGAAAAGATGTATCTTTTCCTATGTATAATAAAATAGAAAATCACTGTTAATTGTGAATGTCTTAGTACGTTGAGAACTTAAGGAAAATCAAGTTAATACTTTCACAATCTAATTTCAGTGATCACCAACAAAGGAGTATAACCTAATAGCTACAAAAAAACCCAGACTTGAAGACGTGAAATAATCAGCATAACCACATACAAACACAAGTCAGGGGTTAAAATGCTGCTGCAAAATTCTTTAAAAACTCTTCATTAGTCAAATATTTTTCAGCCTTAAAAAGGAAAGAAATTCTGACATACACTACAACATGGGTGCACCTTGAGGACATTATGCTAAGTGAAATAAGTCAGTCACAAAAAGCAAATACCATATGATTCCACTTATATGAGGTACTGGAGCAGTAAATTCATAGAGACAGAAAGTAGAATGATGGTGGTCAGGGGCTGGCAGGAGGGGAAATGGGGAGTTACTGTTTAGTGGGGACAGAGTTTCAGTTTTGCAAGACGGATAATTCTGGAGATGGATGGTGGTGATTGTGGCACCATGTAAACGTACTTAATACCCCACTGAACTGTATACTTAAAAAGGGTTAAGATAGGGGAAAAAAAGTTTCCCTTAGAAAAACTGTTACTGATTAACTCTGAGAAAGGCAATAAATACTCCCCAAAGAGATTAAAGAATGAAATTTACAACGTTAATAATATTAATGATCACCTTGGATAATCCATATAAACAATTTTCCAGAGACAATTGTCACCAATTAGGAAAGCTAAAATACACAGATAAGCAGGCCTTTCCCTGGCTTGTTCCATCAGATACAGAAGCAGCCTTAAGAGATGCATCTTTATGAAAATAGACTTGGTTACCTCCCATCTTGCAAGGGCCACCACCTGGAATTTCATTTCCTGAACTGACACATACCCCATTAAGTATCTGCCATGAGATTGCAAAACATACAAGAGGGCTTCCCTGGTGGCGCAGTGGTTGGGAATCTGCCTGCCGATGCAGAGGACACAGGTTCGAGCCCTGGTCTGGGAAGATCACACATGCCGTGGAGCAACTAGGTCCGTGAGCCACAACTACTGAGCCTGCGCGTCTGGAGCCTCTGCTCCACAACGGGAGAGGCCGCGACAGTGAGAGGCCCACGCACCGCAATGAAGAGTGGCCCCCGCTCGCCGCAACTGGAGAAAGCCCTCGCACAGAAACGAAGACCCAACACAGACAAAAATAAATAAATTTATTTTTAAAAAAAAACAAAACATACAAGAAACAAAAATCTTAGTCTTTGAACGTTTACGACAAATTCAGGTTGTTTGACTACATGTGTATTCAGATGGTCAAAAGTTAGCAAATCCTATAGAGAACAGCCTGGTGGTTGCCAAGAGGGAGGGGTGGGGGAAGGATGGATTGGGCGTTTGGGATTAGCAGATGCAAAGTATTACATATAGGATGGATAAACAACAAGGTCCTACTGTATAGCACAGGGAACTATATTCAATCTCCTGTGATAAACCATAATGGAAAAGAATATGAAAAAGAATGTCTATATGTATAGCTGAGTCACTCTGCTGTGCAGCAGAAATTAACACAACATTGTAAATCACAAAATTGTAAAATACTTTAATTTTTTAAAAAGTTCTGAAAAAAAAAAAAAAGAGCAAGTCCTGGGGACAGCATGTAGATTCAAATAGAGGAAGGTCCTTCCAGAGAAGACGAGACCTGGGGCTGGCTCTGGAGGAGGGAGAATGCAGCCTGGCAGGTGACAAGGAAGGGCCACGTGCCACCAGTTAAAAATAAATGACAGAGGAGCCCACACAAAGGCTAGGGAGGGACGAATGTGGAGAATGGCAAATAGACCAGCCAAATTAAGGTCAAGGGCAGACATAAGGCAGGAGGGAGTGAGAGAAGGAATGGCCTGAGTGTGCAGGCGCAGGCCCAACTCTGAATTTAATAGAAGCCAGGGGTGGGAACGCACCTGGCTAGTTAGAGGGGGACAAAGCAGTGGCTGCAAAGCCGGGCAATGAAAAGCAAAGGTAGGTCCAGGAGAAACCAAAAGGTCTTTAGAAATGAGGGTTTCCCATTCTTGAACGCAAGCTACTTACAGACGTGTTTCAGTAGAAGCATGGCGAACACCGTATATACAAGTTATAAGGAATTTTCCATTCTGAAACTGCTCCCAGCTATTTTCATGGGTTCACATATGCAGGACCCATTTCTGAAACCAGGGCAGGCCACTGTCACGTTAAAATTCAGCATGCCGTACCACTGCCATTTACCATTCCCTGGAACAGGCCATGGCTGATGGACAGAAATGGGCTTTTCCACAGGAAATTCCCAGGACCAAGTAAACCCACACTGGAGAACACCACGGGAGAAAACATGGCAGCACTGTATTTTAGCTCAGCAGTGTAAGTAGCTAAATTATTCTACCTGCTTATGAATAGATCAATGTTAGTCCAACAGCTCCAACTTGCAGTGGAATTTTTGACAGTCTCTCCTGAAAACTGAATGTCAGGTTAATGGTTTTCTGCACAATACCTGTCCACAAATTCTGTGACTATTCACATTTGGTTTAGAGACATAAGTGAAGATTTTTCAAAATAGGGTAGGCAGTTTAAAGAATATTAGCCTTACCTTTTAGCTAAATGCTACACATATGAGAATACCTAAACTCAGTGGAGGCAATATACATATTGGTGAGACTTTCCTCCTAAATGCTAGTTTTAGTAACTTCTGTAACTATGGGGCAAAAGAGAAGATGACCTTAAATGAAAAGTAGGAAGTTAAAAAAAGATACTAACTTGGCTTTCAGGTTCTTAGTGGGACTAATTCCTTTGACTTAAAACTAATAGTTATAATAGCTAAAGGCTCATCTGCTCAGTCCATATTGCAAGCTAAACTAATAGCTTTGACTTAAAACTAATAGTTATAGAGATAGAAATAAGATAATCTAAGCACTCAAGTGGACATGAGAAGAATAAATGAGCAAAGAAAAGAAGGGAGGAGGAGGGAGGGAGACAGGCAGGGAGAGAAGAGGGGAGGGAGGGAGGGAAGGATGAAATTAGACCCCCTTGAACAAAGTATCACAACTTAATTATTTAATATTCTTACTTAGACAATTGAAAATCTTGTTTAACTCTTTAAGAAATAAAACTTCCATGGGTATACTGTGCAACCGTAGCTCAGGGACCATGCAATATTTACTCCTAGTCTGAAAAGTCTTTGTATTAATTCCTGATTAATAAAGACATAATACTCAAAAAACAGAGGGGCAGGTAACTGGACAGTGAGAGAGCTACACAGGTGCCTCATTTACAAATTGGCAACCCTCACAGAAGTTTAACAGTCCCAACATTTATTCTGCTTTTGAACTTTTAATTATAAGTTTCAAAGTCTGAGAGGTACTTTATTAGCCAAAAATGGCATTTTCTGCCCCCTTGCGCATCTGTGTACCTATTCTACAACTGTTCTGAAGCATTCTTATACTCTTAAAAGTGGACCCCGTGATTTACCTATGAAGTTTTTCAGTCTCAATCCGTGGCAACCCTTGCACTTATTTTTCCTAAAGACTCAAAGATGCGTTTCTGAGTTACGTAATACTGAACTTCATCCTTTTGTACAAATTAAACCAGGAGTCATAAAGCAGTAGGTAAATGAAAAACTGAGTTAAAAAAAACACACACACACACAAAAACAACTGACCAAATCTATAGCAGGCTCAGCTTTTTTTGAGAGAGAGATTAAGGTGCGTGCAGTGGACTGGTATGAAGGTCACCCAACAAAATGTTGCAATCTTAAAGTGCCATTGACATGCAGACCGTGTCCAGCAGCAGCCTGGAGCAATCCATGTGACTCTTTTCCTTTGCTCATTACTATCTCACCCCCAAATCATTCATACATGTACATGACGAGGGTATGTTACAGTTGCAGTAAAGTATTTTTAAAATTAGGAGAATTCTTCTCTTTAAATTGAAATAAAAATCCTTAATATAACTTTTTAAAAAGTTGCCCTCCCCATCTCCAGCTTTTGTTAGAGGAAAAGTGACCTGAAAGCTCAAAATCCCACCATTGGTTTTTGCACGATAGATATGGGCTTTGACAAATCCGTCTTTTCACGACTCATTACCTGCCTGCTGACAGTGTTGAAATCCCCAAATTGTTTCAGTTGGAAGTTTTCTGATTTTCACAGAAAAGAGCTGAAAGCCACAAGCCACCAATGCCCGTGTACCTTGAGCTTTCTAAGTCAATATGTCGGAAGGAAGCGCTCGTCGCAGGGCACCTCCATTCATCTCCCACCTGCTGCCGACCTGCAGTTTCCCTGTTGGCGGAGACAGCTCCTTGCAAAGCAAACAGCTCCCCTCGCTGCATGGAAAGGCTCATCTGCTCAGTCCATATTGCAAGCACGAAACTCCCTGAGAGCCATTTAGGGAGTGAATCAGACAGCCGATAAGCAAGGAGCTGACCTTTAAACCCCAGGCTCTAATAGAGCATGAGGATATTTCACTCCGTGTTTGCTCAACAGTCCCAGGGTCACGAGGGTCTGCGTTGACCGAGGTGGGGTGAAGCCAGGAGCCTGGGCCCGGCTCCCGCATTGCACCTGACAGAACCCGATAGAACGGGGTAGGGGGCTGGGCTAGTGGAAGGCCCACACCCCAGTATCACGGCTTGAACACTCTCTAGCATCTAGGGATATCATGGGAGTACACAAGTCTGCCGACTGGCTCTTAGCTACCAACGTTGGAAGAAACGAGAAACAGCTTTTTCTTCTTTGCTTTCACCTTGTCATAGTGCCATACTGAGTGCTGGAGCTTGAAGCAAAAGGAGAAATTGGGAATACTTCCCCTGGCTTTAATAAAAATAGATTTTATTCATCATGGATTTTTGGCATGTGTTTTGATTTTACAAAATATTGCATTAAAGTAATATTTATCTTACTTCGTTTTTTGGTGCCCAAAGCGAATGCCTCACTTACCTCACCCTATTCCTGTCGTTGCTCTGTCACCTCACTGCTCCCACCTTCCATCTTAACCTGAAAATGGAAGCAGATCCAGGCAGGGTGGTTGCGATGCTCGCAGTTGAGATAAGAAAGGAAGAAGAGCCCAAAGCATCTCCCATGTGCCAGGTACTATGCTAGGTATCTTAGGTACATTCTTTTTGTCCTTACCTATGAGGAAGGTGTACTAATCCCCAGCTGAGGAGGCTTCGAGAACATTCTTCCCACTTTCCTCCATCTCAGGAACTGGGCTTGCAAGCTATCTGGCACTCAAGACAGAAACCTGGGAGTTGTCCATAATCCCCCCTCTCCATCCCATTGAATCCATCACCAATACTTGTAACTGTTCATCTACATAGTAAGTGGGGGATCAAAAGATGGTCTGTTTGATGACGATCTCCACACTCTTTTTGCTTTATCTGCCCCCTCTCCAAGGAAAGTCAGGATCACTGCATTGTTTTAATAGCCAAGTCCTGCACTGGCCAGTCGAGGAAGAGGTTAAATTATTTCCAAGTGCTGACTGTTTTACAAATTTACTCAGTACAAGTGAGTGTGATCTTGAATGTAAGCTCTATCTCTGGCCCAGGACATTTGCTCTGAGCACCAGATTCCAGCTGCCTGGTGTCCCCACTTGCATATCTCATGCACATCTCAAACTAACACATCCAAAACAAGATTCTTGATCTCCCTTCTCCTCAAACCCTGCTTCTCTCCAGTTTCCTCCACCTCAGGACCTGGCACCATCCACCACTGGGTACTCAGGCCAGAAACCTGGCAGTTGTCTTTGACACCTCTCCCCACTTCCCCATCTAAACCATGGCCAACACCTGTCCATTTAAATAGGAAAACAATACCAACAACAACACTGACTAAAGCATTCACTACCTGCCAGGTACTCTTATGATGCATAAAGAACATTGTTAACTCACTCAATTTTCATAACAACTCTATGAAATGATTCTATTACAGAGAAGCTCATTTCCCAACGGTCATACAGCTACTTAGAGAGGGAATCAGTATTCTAACTTAGGTCGTCTGGCTTTAGAACACACACTCTTAACCATGACGCCCTGTCTACAAAATAATCCCAAATCCATTCACCTTCTCGGTTTTCCATTGCCCCATCTTAGTCCAAGCCACCATCACTACTCATTCAGGCAACTGCAAAAGCCTCCTGAATGGTCACCTTGATTCTACTTCTACTTCATTTCCACACATCAGATCTTCATGAAGCAGCCAATATGGTCTTTTTAAAGTTTATGTCAGATCATGTCATTTCCTCTGCCAAAGCCTTTAGAACCTTTCCACTACTTTCTGAGTGAAATTCAAACTCCTCAGTGTGGGCTACAACCCCCTAGGTGGACAGGCTCTTCCTAGATTTTCTCACTTCCTATCTTTCTAGCCCACTAGCCTTCTTGCACTCCCTTGGACCTAGCACATTCTTTCCTGCAATGCGTTCTTCCTCCCCTGGCTGGTCTACCTGATCCTCTAGATGTCCCAGGCTACTTTCCTGACCCCCTCAGCCTGAAATAGGTCTCCATATTACTCTCTCTTAGCACCCTCTTCTTTTCCTTCATAGCAACCTTAAAATTTGTAACTCTACATTCATTTGTGTTTTTACTTGTTTATTGCTTGTAAGCCCCAAGAGGCACAATCAAGGTCTGTTTTATCCACCATCTTACTCCCTGCCCCTACCCCAGAACCTGGAATATAAACAGTGCAATTATTTGTTCAGTGAATAAATTAATCCTGGGGTAGCTCTTTTAAAGACTTCTACAAGTTAACTGAAGAAGGCACTTAAGTAATTAACATCATTGATTCTTAAAAAGAAAATACATATGTATGTATGTATGTATTATATATTTTTATTTCCAACATGTGAACAAAAATTATTAAACCAAATATTCAATCTTTGGAGAAGACACAGAAGGAAACAATAAAAGGAAATCTCTAAAGAATTACTTTTTGAAAGCCTTAGACAGTATATCTAGGTTTTTAAAAAGTTCTTGTGTTGGGATGACTATCAATCCCAATAAGACGAGGATCAAACTCTCAACTGTTCTTATTTAATCCCGATACATAGTGGTGTTCCATAAATATCTATTAATGATAAACGATGGGCGATTTCGATGACATGTCTTTTGAGTACGTATTTCTCTTCGTAACTTAGTTAGAGATTGATTTTCCCACTGGTGCCAAATCTCTTATCAGGAAACAGCAAACCATCCATTGCACATGATTTTCTACGGTTCTGCTGTGTCACATGTGTTTTAGGAATAAAGCCAGATTCTTTATGTCTCTGTACAATAGGTAATTATTTGGCTTGAGATTAAGGTACCTGTTCTTTAGGATTCCAATATTCCTACAAAAGAAAATGAATGCATCCAAAACATGGAATGTGAAGTGCGAGAAAAACTACAAATCATGTATCTGATAAGGGAGTTGTATCTAGAATACGCAAAGAATTCAATAATAAGAAGACAACACGATTTAAAAATATACAAAGAATATGAGGACATTTCTCCAAAACAGATAGAAAAATAGCCAATAAACACATGAAAAGATGCTCAACATCCTTGGCCACAAGGGAAATGCAAACCTAAAACCACAACAAGAGATCATTTCCTATCCAATAGAATAGTAATAATCCAGAAATTATTGGAGAGGATGTAGAGAAACTGGAATCCTTATACACTGCTGAGGGGAATGTAAAATAGTGTAGTTATGTTAAAAAACAGTCTGGCAGTTCCTCAGAATGTTAAATATGAAGTTACCACATGACAAAGCAATTTTACTCCTAGGTATATACCTAAGAGAAATGAAAATATATGTCCACACAAAAACTTGCACACGAATCTTCACAGCAGCACTGTGCATCACAGCCAAAGCTGGAGCAACCCAAACATTCATCAACTGATGAATGGAAAATCAAGTATTGTATACCCATGTAATGGAATATTATTCAGCAGTAAAAAGAAATGAAGGACTGATACATGCTACACCATGAAAAAACCTTGAAAATGTTAAGTGACAAAAAGCCAGCCACAAAAGACCACACATTGTATGATTCCATAGATATGAAGTGTCCACAACAGGCAAATTCACAGAGACTGAAAGAAGATCCGTGGCTGCCTCAGGCTGGGGAGAGAATGAGGCACCAGTGGTAATCAGTACCAGGTTTCTTTTGGAGGTGATACGAATGATCTAAAATTAGATGGTGATGGTTACATAACTCTATGAAGAATTTCAGTTCACTTGAAATGAGTGAATTGCATTGGTATGTGAATTATATCTCAATATAGCTGTTATAAAACGGATGGAATACAGTTTTTACACTTTAAAACTGGACCTATGCTTGGCATTTACAAGGGTAGGTGTGGCTTAACTAAAGAGTATCTATAAATTACTTTCAAGCACGGTAATGAATTTTAGATGAAACTTCCCCATAAAGAATTCATGGTCTCCCTCGCTTCTCATAATTCGTAGTCTCATATCTTTGTCCTTGTTTAGGGACAGACTTGAAATCACAGGCCCAGGTTTCTAGAATGCTAAAGTGGGACAAGAGGAAGAGATGATGACTTTAGAGGAAGGAAGCTAAGATCTAGAGAGAGTAAATATCTTTTCCAAGATCATAAAGATAAGGAGGAGAATCAGAGCTTTCCAGACCGAAGCTGTATTCTTTTTTTTTTTTTTTTTTTTCGGTACGTGGGCCTCTCACTGTTGTGGCCTCTCCCATTGCGGAGCACAGGCTCCAGACGCGCAGGCTCAGCGGCCATGGCTCACGGGCCCAGCCGCTCCGCAGCATGTGGGATCTTCCCGGACCGGGGCACGAACCCGTGTCCCCTGCATCGGCAGGCGGACTCCCAACCACTGCGCCACCAGGGAAGCCCCCAAAGCTGTATTCTTATTTTTCAGCGGCACCACACAGAATGGAGAGTCATGAGTGGCATTTTCCAAAGTGGCCCCATTAGATTTGGGTCTCTAACATCAAGAGCTAGGCCTTCACCGACATTGGGCCCCTCGGCTGGTCACCTCCATTACTCAGGTCCTAAGTAGAGATGGAGGCAAATGGGGTGTTCAGCCTGACTTTGAACTCTCTCTTCCACCTACTCGGCAAAACCCTTCTGTTCCCATGTTCTCTTCTTCCTCACACCCTTGCTTTTGAGACCCCGAGAGATCTCACCCAGCTGGGGGCTTCAGTGACACCACATGCTCTTCTGTCTGTGAGGAACGTGAACTCAAAAATGATTTTGTTTCTCAGTGTTGTTGAGAGTTGATGACGCAGCGTAACTTCAGTTAAATCATTACTCTTGATTCAATTTAAACACTGGTATGAACACAATACTTCAAAAAATAATCAGACCAGTCAATCCGTTTAGATAAGAATTTTGACCCCAAAAGTTAATTTTTTACTTCTATATTCCTCTGCTACCTGTCCCTTGCAATTGTGCTCTATTTCAGAGAGTCTGAACTGCCTAAGAGAAGTCTGGCTCCCTTCCAAGGGTATATTTTATTAACAGGCCATGAAGAGAACTGTATTCTGAGAGTCAATGAAATACAGGATTGATTTTTACTATTCCATTTTGTCTGGCTGATGAGGAGAAATGGCCGTGCTAGGCCTGAGCTGGAGAACTCGGGGACACTGTTTTGACATCACTATTACTGCTCCACTCTCTGAAATATATTTTTAAAGCATTTTATCAGCAGCTTCACTGAATTTCTCTGCAAACTATTATCTTCTCACATAAGTCAGTAAGAAAAGAAAGCACACGGTCCTTTTAGACTCTCAGAGAAAGTCATTTAAAAATAAGTTGAGGGCTTCCCTGGTGGCACAGTGGTTGAGAGTCCGCCTGCCAATGCAGGCGACGCGGGTTCATGCTCCGGTCTGGGAAGATCCCACATGCCGCGGAGTGGCTGGGCCCGTGAGCCATGGCCACTGAGCCTGCACGTCCGGAGCCTGTGCTCCGCAACAGGAGAGGCCACAACAGTGAGAAGCCCGCATACCGCAAAAAAAAAAAAAAAAAAAAAAAAAAGTTGAAAGAATTTTTGAAGCTTATAGGAATATGTTCATTCCATCTGTTTTGGTTGTCACTGGACAGAAACCAGTGACGCTGGATAGAAACGTCTTCAAAGCAAACCAGGTTCCTCTCCACTTTGTGGGACTATGAAACAGAGTTTTGTACATGATAGTGACACATGTGTTTGTGTTCCTCTCATTCAGTAATGTTTGTATACTATGCAGGTTTATTTCATAAGTCTCTTCCAGAGTTTTTATCCATTTGGCCACTAGTTAGCATCCATCCTAGGCAGAGAGTAAAGGGGCAAAGGTGGTGAATTGTGAATGCATCTAATTTCTGATTTGTTTGTCATTCTAGAAGTAGTTTTGGGGAAAAGAGGATGAAATTAATAAATTGTGGAGTTTGGGTTTTTGGGTGTTAAAAATTGGTAAATCTCTCCTAATTGTGGGATTAGTTAGGCTTTATTGGACTACACACTGTTTGGATGAAAGGGAGGGAGGGAGAGAAGGAAGTCTTGAGGGAAAGGAGCTTTCTGGTCTCACACTCCTCTAAGCCAGTGGGTTGGGTTTCCCGGTGAGGACACTGCCTTTAGAGAAAAGTTGGGCCCATTTGGGAGCTACACGAACTCTTCAGAGTCATAATGGCGGCAACCCTGCAGTCACTGCTTCACTGTTTTACAGCAGAGCTTGGCAGACGTTCATGAATCCCTGGGGCATCTCGTCAAATGCAGATTCTGGTCCAGCAGGTCTAGGTTGGGGGCCTCAGATGCTGTATTTCTAACAAGCTCCCAGGGCTGACTGCAGGGCTGGACCAGGGCCCGCCCACATCTGAAGAGCGAGGTGCTAAAGAAATGGAGTAAGATATAAGAACAGAAAACACTCTGAGGCTAAATGACAGTAGTCATTCTGGGCTGATAATACCTGCTAGACAATTGATTTCGGGGTCATTTTTTTGTTCCTAAAAGAGGAAGCAGCTGTGTCCGGCTGATTGCTTTGGAGCTCTGGTCAGCTGGCTTCGCAGGCTCCAGACCCTGCAAGTTTGACAGAAGACTGAGGTTATGGTCTGTAGTGTACATTTAATTGTCTTTGGGCATTCAAAAAAGGAACTTCCTTCTCCCCAACTGCATTCTCATTGCCTCTCGGTGAGTTAAACATTTTCAACCCTTTCAGGCCCCTCAGTAGGGTACCATTTCATGCATAGGCAGCTAATAACGTGGCTCTTACTTTAAATTTCCTCCATCAAACCTATTGTAAATGGTAAAATCGACTGAGTCAAGAGTCCCCTCCTTCCCTCACAGTGTAGTAAATCTCCTATCGGTAGCCTGAAAGAATGAATGAACACCCACCTGATGACTGAGGAGTGATTTAAGCCCTGGGAGAATCAGACTCACATTGTTCAAACACAAAGACCCAACTCCAAACCCACAGTAACATCACAAGAAAGACGGTGTTTAGGTAGAGCCTCAGATGCCCATGCAGCATGGCCTTTAATCCTCAAATATGTTACGTATTATACTTATTCTAAGGAGAAAAGAATTCCTGTAGCTAGTTTTTATATAAGCACTTATCATGTAAATATTAATTGAGAATGTATTTATTTGTATTCTTGGAGGCTCAATACCACATTTTACTTTCCAAATACACTTCGGTCAATAGAGCAGAAGAATTAAATTTCAGCCATTCAATTCTAAGAGATCATTTCAAACCACATACATCAGAGTGCCTGCCTAACTCCTTACCCTCTGTCCCCATGACTTTGCTCCCGCTTCCCCTAAATTTAAAGAGATTTCATTTAGCACGTCTTCTTAGTGGCATTTTAGAATGTATTACATGGTGCATTCTGTCATTTGCACAGCAAAACAAAACAAGTCAAAACGACAGGCTTATCCACCTGTGATTTACCTACCTAAAATTAAGCTGAAGTTACTATTTCTTTTCTTGTTTTCTATCACACTAAGACAACGAATCCACTGGCTTAAATTCTAAAGCTAACATCGTTAGGAGCATCAGAGAGTTCAGAGATGATCAGAAAAATTGCACCAAAAAACAATCTACTCTCAATTATATGCATTAATGATGGGAGTAGTGACACAAAAAATGTTTAAACCACTGTGTTGGTTTTATAACGTTCAGGATTTTTTTTGGGGGGGCACCAGATTCCATTTTATCTTCCTAACATGTTGTACAGACTAATATTTAAATAATTTGCCTTTGTTCCTTTAACCTACGCTAATCTAATAAGCGGGACAAACATGAAGGTTTTACTTCATATTTCACTAAGTAATTGTTGGATATCTTGAGAGTTAATTATGTGACTGTGAAATAATATCTCAGGAACTATGCTGTGGTAATGATTCAGTGTCATTACTAAAATGTGTAGGGGTCCCATCTTGAACTGGCTGGTTCCAGAAAAAATAAGGAACAGGTACAGCATGTAACAAGTGCTTCCTGCCATCTTTGTTTCCATTTACATAGTCAGTCTCAGCAAAAATGCCATGATTTTAGTTGACAAGCACTCCAGGTACTCCTCTTACAGGGTTATTTGTATTTTAGCAAAAGATTCCAGAAGATTGAAAAATCGTAATGACTCAAAGGATACCACTCAAATGTGGGAGTCTTCAAGCTAGAAACTATATCTCTTGAAATTTGACTTTTAATTTTGCATATTTTTTCAAATAGACCATTTTCCAGACAACAGTACAGATTCTCAGATGGTTCTACAGTTCCCCAAAGGTTAAGAACCACTGCTAACAAAGGCATTTAAATCATCAAGAAAAAACAATAATTCCTCTGAATTGCCTTGGAGAGAGGTTGACCCCAATCTTGGATTTTGGAGTGAGGCAGGCCTGGGTTCAAGTCTGCTTTCCACCATTCATTCACTGTGCCACCTCAGGCAAGTTACTTAACCTCTCTGAGCTACAGCTCCTTTCTCTATAAGGTGGGGATAAAACAAGCACCTACTTCATTGGGCCTTGTGAAGACTGAGTGTAATGTCTGTAAAGAGCTCAGCACATAGCTACCACACTGTGTACTCTCAAGAAGTAGGAGCTGTTCCTATGATTACTATTACTACTGTTTGTTTTATTAGCTTTATAAAATACACTGTGAAGACAGAGGCTTTATCTACCAAGTAATAAGGCATATTATCCTAATCCTTCTTGCAGTTGGCTAATAAAACAGACATGTGGCTAATTAACAATGATGAAGTCATCTTAGACCAAGTCAGAGATTTGTTCTCTAAAGTGATCTGATTTTATTTACTTTAACTAAAGGATATCTAATGTAGTGACATGAAATAACTTTGGGTTTTAATGATTCACCAGCCTTCCAGGAACTTCCTAAATTATAGAACGACTATGATTTCTATGCTCATGGGTTTCCAGACAGCATGTGAAATAAGCAAGGATTTATATTCAGCTGTGTTCAAGACAAACTCTTCGTGTTGAAGAACCGGTACCTTCTCAAATGGCCATGAAAGGGACGTATATGTTATGGTACATCTATAGCACAGATTGCCATGCAACTATTAAAAATAATTTTAAGGAATAATGTTCAATGACATGGAATAAATTCATCATTTATTAAGCCAAAAAAACACACTGCACAAAATCATGGGAAGCCTGATCCCATTTTTGTACAAAAATGGCACAGAAAAATGCCTGGAAGAAAATACACCAGCATTTCAATGGTGTGTGGTGAGAGGATAGGTGAGTTTCTACAAAGAGCATTTATTACTTTTGTGATCAGGATAATAATAAAAGATATTAAAAATGAAAGATTACACATTAAAAACTTGTCAGCAGTGTGATATCGCGGAAAGGGTCCTAGATGCCAAGTACTTGGGTTCAAAGGCCAAGACACAGGCATATTAAAATGATAACCGGGGCTCCCCTGGTGGTGCAGTGGTTAAGAATCCGCCTGCCAATGCAGGGGACACTGGTTCGAGCCCTGGTCCAGGAAGATCCCACATGCTGTGGAGCAACTAAGCCCGGGCGCCACAACTACTGAGCCTGCGCTCTAGAGCCCATGAGCCACAACTACTGAGCCTGCCCACCTAGAGCCTGTGCTCTGCAACAAGAGAAGCCACCGCAGGGAGAAGCCCGCGCACCGCAACGAAGAGTAGCCCCCTCTCGGTGCAACTAGAGAAAGCCCGTGCACAGCAACGAAGACCCAACCCAGCCAAAAATAGAAATAAATAAAATAAATTTATAAATAAATAAATAAAAATAAAATGAAAGCCTCAGACAAATTACCTCCCCATTTGGGGGCCAAATAGTGCTCCTTGAAATTGAGAAGCTTTGAATAAATAATCTCTGTGTCTCTTTCCAGTCTGACATTCTAGCATTCTGGATACGTGGCCACGTGCTGCAGAAAAACTTTTTTGTTTCTCAGGCTAGTCCACAAATGCTAAGTGGTACCACACAGTGACACTGGGATGGAGTCCTCTTATTTTTAACATTTCCTGTATTGTTGATTTTTTTAAATAAAAAGGATGTTATTCTTTTGATAATTAAAAAAGATAAAAGGAAAAAAATTATTTGAAATGGGTCAGGGGCTCAGCATAAACATAGACTCACAAACCAGCTGAACAATTTGGTACATATTGTACCTTTAAAATGGGTTAACATTTTATTTGACCTAAACAAATCAATCCAAAAAAAAAAAAAAAAAATCACACAATTGAGAGCCATAGTCCCGGAATAAATGACTCAAGTCAAATAGAATAGACTCTTGTGGGCTTCTCTAGTGGCGCAGTGGTTCAGAGTCCGCCTGCCGATGCAGGGGACACGGGTTCGTGCCCCGGTCCAGGAAGATCCCACATGCCGCGGAGCGGCTGGGCCCGTGAGCCATGGCCGCTGAGCCTGCGCGTCCGGAGCCTGTGCTCCGCAACGGGAGAGGCCACAGCAGTGCGAGGCCCGCGTACCGCAAAAAAAAAAAAAAAAAAAAATAGACTCTTGTTATGAGAAGTAGATGGTTTTCTTAAGAAAAGTCTCAGATGTGAAGTCCTTTGAAATAAATAGAACTACCCCCTGAAGCATTCTGGGGGCAAGGTATCGGTAAGATCACACCCTGATCCAAACTATTAAATGTCAGGAAAATACGTATGTGATTAAAATTGTTTTACAGTAATAAGTAGCAAGGAAATCAGATTACTTGAAGCCACAAAACCCAAACAGAACAAAACACGTTTTAAACTGCTACTTTTGGCCCCGTGTCTAAAACAAATGCACTAAAGCCCACTTTCCAGGAGCCCTGCAAAATAGAGAGGGGAGAGCATTCCTCTTTCCTCTTGTTCAGATTCTTCCCCTGGAACTAGTGGGCTCCTCGGCTGCCAATGAGAAGTTTCCTCGAGGTGCTTTTTAAAGGGCATTGAAAGGCAGCGGCAGTGACCCAGAAGCCTGGGAAAAACACCCAGTTTCTCAGGCTACCAGCCCCACCCCCTTCTGGGCAAGGCACCCAGCCGAGTGGAGCTTGTCCCCAAAGCTGATCTGCTTCTGTGCATGTGCAAGAACCATTTTCCACCCACACCGTGTAACCACGCTCCTGTCCCGGCAGTAGGGTTACACAACCTGACTTCTCTCCTGGACAGAGGGGAGACTCGTCCACAGGATCCACTGGGGCTCAGCTCTTGACAAAGAGATTGCTTTGGCCTGATGTGTAAGAACGTGGGCTGTTTTCTGTAGCAAGGGCTGGTGAGAGGGGAGGAAGAAGTATCCGAAACCTTAACAGAATGTTAAACGGATTAAGATTTCTGCATAACTTTGTTACTAGAAAAAGTGTTTGAAGGAGGTGGGGAAGGGCTCCCTTCACACCATCTCATTTTAAAATTTGATAATAATCTTTACAGACCTGCTGATACTCGTAATTATGTTACTGCTACATGAAGTGAGTTTAAAAATAAAATATGCTACACACTACCATATATAAAATAGGTAACCGACAGGGACCTACTGTATAGCACAGGGAACTCTGCTCAATGCTCTGTAATGGCCTACATGGGAAAAGAATCTCAAAAAGAGTAGACAGATGTATACATATAACTGATTCATTTTGCTGTACACCTGAAACTCACACAACATTGTAAATCGACTCTACTCCAATAAAAGTTATTTTAAAAAATAAAAATAAAATATGCTGCTTGGATAATTTTCAGTGTGATTAGAAGTAGCTTCAAAAATATACTTGATTTGGGCTTAGAGTCTCATTGTAGACAAACTACTTCCCAAGAATTAGACAGACAGACTCGGAAGCTGGCACTCAGCAAGCATTGCCAACAATGTGCCAAGTACTGATGAACACCCATGGGTGCAGAACACCCATGGGTGCAGAACTACTCATTTATAGGTCACATTGCCACCACATAGGACACTGATGATCTGTGAAATAGTATCTTTTATGGAAGAATTGCTGACACTTTAAAAATGTCTAAGAACACCCTTAAGGTATGGTTGCATAAACTTGGCAAACATGGTGCCTTTGACACAAATGCACAGATACAGATAAATCCAGGTCATTAAATTTTGGCCAAATATATCCAGAGAAAAACATAGTTCGAAAGGAAACGTGCACCCCTATGTTCACAGCAGCACTATTCACAATAGCCAGGACATGGAAAACCCTAAATGTCTATCCACAGAGGAATGGATAAAGAAGATGTGGTACATATATACAATGGAATATTACGTAGCCATAAAAAAAGAATAAAATAATGCCATTTGCAGCAACATGAATGGAGCTGGAGATTATCATACTAATTGAAGTAAGTCAGACAGAGAAAGACAAATATCATATAATATCACTTATATGCGGAATCTAAAAAAAATGATACAAATGCAGCAAAGGAAAACATAAACAAGATGAAAAGACAACCCTCAGAATGGGAGAAAATATTTGCAAATGACGCAACTGACAAAGGATTAATCTCCAAAATTTACAAGCAGCTCAGGCAGCTCAATATCAAAAAAACAAACAACCCAATGCAAAAATGGGCAGAAGACCTAAATAGACATTTCTCCTAGCAAGATATACAGATTGCCAACAAAGACATGAAAGGATGCTCAATGTCACTAATCATTAGAGAAATGCAAATCAAAACTACAATGAGGTATCACCTCACACCAGTCAGAATGGCCATCATCAAAAAATCTACAAACAATAAATGCTGGAGAGGGTGTGGAGAAAAGGGAGCCCTCTTGCACTGTTGGTGGGAATGTAAATGGATACAGCCACTATGGAGAACAGTAAGGAGGTTCCTTATAAAACTAAAAATAGAACTACCATATGACCCAGCAATCCCACTACTGGGCATATACCCTGAGAAAACCATAATTCAAAAAGAGTCATGTACTGCAATGTTCATTGCAGCTCTATTTACAATAGCCAGGACATGGAAGCAATCTAAGTGTCCATCAACACTTATGAATGGATAAAGAAGATGTGGCACATATATATACAATGGAATATTACTCAGCCATAAAAAGAAACGAAACTGAGTTATTTGCAGTGAGGTGGATGCACCCAGAGTCTGTCATACAGAGTGAAGTAAGTCAGAAAGAGAAAAACAAATACCATATGCTAACACATATAAATGGAATCTCAAAAAAAAAGGTTCTGAGGAACCTAGGGGCAGGACAGGAATAAAGATGAAGATGTAGAGAATGGACTTGAGGACACAGGGAGGGGGAAGGGTAAGCTGGGATGAAGTGAGAGAGTGGCATGGACACATATACACTACCAAATGTAAAACAGATAGCTAGTGTGAAGTAGCCGCATAGCACAGGGAGATCAGCTCGGTGGTTTGTGACCACCTAGAGGAGTGAGATAGGGAGGGTGGGAGGGAGACGCAAGAGGGAGGGGATAGGGGTATATATGTATACGTATAGCTGATTCATTTTGTTATACAGCAGCAACACACCATTGTAAAGCAATTATACTCCAATAAAGATGTTAAAAAAATGATACAAATCAACTTATTTACAAAACAGAAACAGACCCACAGACTTGGAGAATGAATTTATGGTTACCAGTGGGGAGGGTAGGGGGAAGAGATAGGAGTTTGGGATTCACATGTACACATTCTTATATTTAAAATAAAATGCCTTTCCATGAAAAAAAAATAGAACAGTTGGCAGAGATGGAAAAAATAAAAAAAATAAAAAAGAATAAATTTTGGCAGAAATGATCAATGGTGATGACATACTCTTTTATTAAGTCTCACCTTAATATTTTAATTTACTTACTATAATATTGTTACTTTAGCTTTAATTCATATGTACCTGATATATCTATTTCCATCTCATTACACTCAAATTTTTTGAGCCACTGTGCTTCAGGTAGGATGTCTGTAAACAGCGTATAGTTGGAGCTCATATATATATATATATATATATTTTTTTTTTTTTTTTTTTTTGCGGTACGCGGGCCTCTCCTGTTGCAGAGCACAGGCTCCGGACGCACAGGCCCAGCGGCCATGGCTCACAGGCCCAGCCGCTCCGTGGCATGTGGGATCTTCCCAGACTGGGGCATGAACCCATGTCCCCCGCATCGGCAGGCGGACTCTCAACCACTGCACCACCAGGGAAGCCCCTGGAGCTCATATTATTATGCAATCTTTCAATCTTTGTCTTCAAACTGAAGAGTTTAGTTCATTTACCTTTATTGTGGTTAAAGATATATTTGCACCTATTTCAATTGTTTTATTTTTTGTTGTTGTTTTCTGTTGGCCATACTTCTTCCTTGGTACTTTTTTTCCTTCTCTCCTGCTATCTATTGAATTGATTGCATTTTCTTTATTCCCCTCCACTGGTTCGGATGTTATTCTATTTCTACAGAGGTCATCCCCAAATTTGTATACCAACCAAAATCTAAAGAAAATCATTATCTCTATCTTTCTCTAAAGTCATACAAGGACTGTGGAAGATATTATTTCCACTTCCTCTTCACCCATGCCATTACGGTGCAAAAGCTAAGTTCTATATTATTTGTTACAGACACTCATCAAAAATTGTGACTATTACTGTTGTTGCTGTTGTTTTAACAACACTGCTTATTTAGATTTCCCATTATGTTTACCAGTTTCTTTGCTCACTGTTTTTCCTTGCAAACTACACTTTTTTCTTGGTTCAATTCTCTTCTTGTTCAAGTATATCTTTTAGTAGTTCTTTCTGCAAGGTTAATTAGCCCAGTCTTGTGTATCTGTTGTATCTTGTTTACCTTTTTAATTTACCCTCAGTTTTGAGTTCTCCCTTAGCAAGTACAGAATTTGGGGTTGAGGATTTTTCTCAGCATTTGGAAAATCACATTCTGCTGGTATACAGCATCTACTATTGCTGAGAGGAGGTTAGCTGGCTGTGAGACAGTGGTTATGTTGCAAGTAATGTTATCCCCATCCCCTTAACATTTGATTGGCTGCATTCTCATCAGGGTGAGTCTCAGTGTGGATTTGTTTTTAGTTACCCCGTCCAGGACTTCAGAGTTTTCCTTTAGTCTGAACTGCCATCTCCTGTATGCTGGGCGACTTCATCACTGCTATAAATTATCTCAGATTTATACTTGCACATAGTTTTAAGTATCAAACAGTTTTTTAAAATAAATTTATTTATTTATTTTCATTTTTTTAATTTTTTGCTGCATTGGGTCTTTGTTGCTGCACGTGGGCTTTCTCTAGTTCTGGTGAGTGGGGGCTACTCTTCGTTGCGGTGCACAGGCTTCTCATTGCGGTGGTTTCTCTTGTTGCGGAGCACGGGCTCTAGGCACGCAGGCTCAGTAGTTGTGACTCATGGGCTTAGCTGCTCCACGGCATGTGGGATTTTCCCGGACCAGGGCTTGAACCCACGTCCCCCTGCACTGGCAGGCAGATTCCTAACCACTGCGCCACCAGGGAAGCCCTTATCAAATAGTTTCATAAGATTTGTTATGCA
This sequence comes from Globicephala melas, assembly GCF_963455315.2. Lineage (NCBI taxonomy): Eukaryota > Metazoa > Chordata > Mammalia > Artiodactyla > Delphinidae > Globicephala > Globicephala melas. The sequence continues at coordinate 143,574,357 of NC_083317.1, forward strand.
AAACTTCCTTCCGAACTCCTCCTCCCATTTCCTCCTCCCTAGAGATAACCACTCTAAGCTCTTTCATTTATTTAAGGAAAAGAAGGCTTTACCTCCACGTTCACAATAACATGACTGTATCACATGACATTTCAGTTCCAGGCAGTACCTATTTATTCCCCATGAGGGAGGATGAGAGTCAGCTCATCTGTCTCTGTGCCCTCGTGCATCCTTCTGAATTAGTTTGTTAGTGGGTTCCTTCTGTTCATTTTTCCTGTTTTCTCTTCCCGATATTTCTCTTGTTAAGATGTTGGACTGACTAAACTGATCCTTTATTTATCTTGTTTCTTCTTCTTCTTCTATTTACCATCACCACCTTTTCCTTCTCCTTTCCAGGAGATTTTCTCAACTTTACCTTTTACTTTGGAGACTGATATGATTGGACATAATTCAGGGTACCCCCGATTCAATATCTTAAGTCCTTCTTGGGCTGCTCAGATTTCCCAGAAAAATGCTTTTTTCAAACTACTGCCTGCAGCGTGAAGGCCTGGCTGCTAGGATTCTGGAAACCCAGTGAGGTAGGAGGTCTGGGAGTCATGTGTCCCATATGCATACATTTATCTAATTCTCACACACACACACACACACACACACACACACACACACACACACACACACACACACACACACACACACACCCAAGACTTTGTCGGTCTGACTACTACTAATTCTTCCAAACAGATCCAGCAGCACCTCCTCTGGGAAATTCTCCATGATCTCCCCAGTAGACATTCAGACTGAGCTAGCTCCCAGAACCCAGACTTTCCCTCTATCTTTGCAGGTATCCCCCTGCCTCTGTAATTGCCTAATTAGACATCTGTCCTCCTCCAGAACCAGCTCTATCCATTTACTTGGCGCAGTTACTAGCATGTAATAAACTCGAGAGATTCATGCGTTATTAATTAATTCCAGAGTCAGCCCAGTTAAGGGAACTGCTCATACATGCAGGAGCCAAATGGGAGCTGGGAAAGCACTTCAAGTACGCTCCACTGTCACAGGTCTTTGGCATCAACATTAGTCCTACCCCTAGCTGTGCGACTCCCCAACAAAATAGGGCATCCCAGATAAGCTTTTCTCCTTGGCTGTCTGGTATTCCTTATCATATTTGTACATGTATATCAAGGAAAGCATTCAACCTACTTCTTAGGAGTATAATGAAATATCTCTGAAAATAATCACTATTGCTTTAAAATATGAAGGTTTCAGATACATGCAAAAATCAAACTATATTGTTACTACGGAAAACTGAGGTATAAGGAAGGAAACCAGGCAAGAAATAGCTGCTGGATATAAGAGCACATGTTGTTGACTTATTTACAAGTGTTGAAGAGCAACAAGCTATGAGCAGGTGTGTGTGATAACAGGCCATGAGCAGGTGTCACAGATAACCGCCTTATCTGTGACAGGCAGAATCTTTGAGAATCTGCATAAATCTTCCAGTGGGCAAAGGGGAAATAACCAAACCATCTGAGGAAGACTGACACTTCAAATGAATGAAGTCAATGTTTTACACAGTTGTAGAATTTTAAAGCCAGAATTATCAGTTAGTCCAGTCTCCTCGTCAAGGTGTGGATGCTAACTGTGACTGTCCCTACAGAGGGCCATTTGGGTTCAGAGAAATCCCCCAAAGCTGATGCCCTGGACCCCGTAACTGACAGGTAGGTTTCAGTACTTCTCAGTCACACTGTGACCCACCCTAACTTTATCCACTGTGCCTACTTTTGAGTATCACAGAAGTCTACACAACAGACACAAGCTAGATGGTCTACAAACACTTTTAACCCTTCAGAACAACCCTATGAGAAAAGGATGGTGTCTGTTTCAAAGATGGAGGAACTGAGTCACGAGAAGCTGCAGGTATCACTAAGGACTCACAGCCGTTAAGCACAGAGGAGACACTAGTGGAGAGGCAGCGTCATGTGCTATTTATGAACTTGGACTCCACGTGACTCTGCATCTAAATCCCAGTTCTACCACTCCCTAGCTATGTGACCTTAGGAAAGTTGCTCAACCTCTCTGAACCCATTTCATAAGGTGTTTTGTTACGAGGATTAAATGAGCTAATATGTGTAAAGCATTTGGACCAGTGCCTGGTACTTGGCACCACAGACGTGTCTTAAACATGTAAAAGGGTGGCAGAATTATGAATCAAATCCAGGTTTATCTGGTTCCAATGTATACACTCTTAACCAAGACTCTTCAGCATGTTAATCTCTCAAGTGTTGGAAGGCAGCTACTACATCCCTGAAGTTTTTCTCTTCTCCATATGCTCCTCTTTCCTCAATGGCCCTTGATATTACCTGGTTGCCAGAATTCTTTCCATCCTTCTGGCTTTTGACCTAACTGAAAGAGTCGGACCCAAAACTGCTTCCATACTTCAGAAGATAACGGTAATCTCCCTAGATTTGAGCAAAGTTGTTCTTCTCAGCATCACCTGGGATCTTGCTCAAGCGGTAACCTCTCCAGCTCCAATTCAGGCCAGCTAAATCAGAAACTCTTGGGATGGGCCCAGCAATCCGGATGTCAACAAGCCCTCCAGGTGAAAGGGATGCAGCTCAAGTCTGAGAGCCATTGTTTTCATGGAATGTATGGCCCCAGTGGAAGTTGAGACATCACACTGCTAAACGGCTCATACTAAATTGACGATTAATGGTCTCCTAGAATCTGGGCCTCAAACATGTAACTAATGTAGTGTGGTGGTTTTAAATCCTCCTTTAGGCCTTCTTAATGTGGACCCACCGCTCCAGCCCCTCAAGGTCTCTAAATCCACGTTCTGTGGTGGGGCATGTTGGTTCCCCGGCTCCAACTCTGTGACCCGTGAACACTGGATAAGCACATCATTCGTGTCTCTGTGGTGTCGCCCTCAGCATCTACCCAGAGCTGGGGCAGAACCCAGCGGTCCCTGGCAGACTACCTCCTCCGGCCTGACATTAATCCATGAGAACATGCCGTGCCTACGGCTGTTCAACTTGTGAAATTTCCTAGCTATTATCAGCCTGCGTATCTCCACTTGGTCCAAGAGGAAACCATGAGAGACTAGCTTTGCTTTAAAACTGTGAATAAAAGCTAAAAAAAACTTCCTCATGAGCGCAGCTTTGGAAATTCTTCTTAAGTTTCCATTTTCTCTCTCCCTCCTTCTCCCCCAACCAGGAGAAAGTGGCCTGGAAGCAGGCATACCTCAAAACTTTCATGTTAAACTCAGAGCTCTGCTTTCAGTTTCTTTTAATTTTACACTAATAACTTGTTTTCCAGGTATTCCCTCTCTTTACTGTAGTCCTACATGGCAGACTTTTCTTTTTTTTAACATTTTTATATACTTGGAAATTGAAACTCAGGGAAGTTAAGCAACTTTTCCTAATGTCATATCAGCCAGTTTAGTGGGGACACCCATATTTATATTCAGGCCTGTCCAAGGTTCATACCTCACCTGCTGTGTTATATTAACACTATTGTGGCTGAAAATGGCAGGAAAATGAAAGAAGATGTGCATATGATTTTCAAGACCCTCTTAACCCACCCTTTATTCCAGAGAATACTAAATTCAATTAATGATGGTCAAAACAACACACATCACAGCCACCGGAAAGGTAACATCTTAAAACATCTACAGGGATCTAGCACTTGGTTCCTTTCTACAAGGATCCTCTAAGGTATAAAGACATATCTGGCCACCGTTCACTTCTTCCTGAAGAATACCAGCCCCTACAAAGGAAAGACAACTGTGCAAGGGGCTAGAACACAAAGCCACTTGTTTCCTAGTGCTCTCTCTGCCAGCCCTCACAAAGTCAAGTGCTGGACTTGTTGAAGAAAGCGATTCATCTCTCCATGGAAAGAATGCCAATACCAACTGTACAATAGACTTCTTTCTTCATATCCTTAATTCCTGAGGATCTTAGGGTCACTTCATGTAATGTAAGCAATTATGAGCTTCCAGGTCTGGGAGACAGTTTAATAATAATGGAAGGAAACACTACTCAGGTCTTCTCACAGGCAGATTTCAAGGGAGTCCAATCACACTGATCGACAAAGACTCAGTTTTACTTGATGAAATAAGAAATACAGGCTCTGTCGACCTTCCAACTTCAATTTTTCACTGTCGTACCCTCTTTCCCAAATTTTCTATCCTCCTAGCTTGGTAGACACAACAGAAGCTCAGCTGTGATCCCCCATCTGCCTTATCTTCTCATATACAATCTAGTTCCTTCCTGTTCTCCATGTCAAGGGGCTGGCCAAAGCTTCCTGAGAGGATGGGTATTGTAACTGAGAAGTAAAGTAGACCGTGAAGTCCAAATGATAAATTACACAAATAAACACAATTTTGCCATTTTAAAATATGACAGAGGGACTTCCCTAGTGGTCCAGTGGTAAAGAATCTGCCTTCCAATGCAGGGGACGTGGGTTCATCCCTGGTCGGGGAACTAAGATCCCACATGCCGTGGGACAACTAAACCCACGTGACACAACTACTGAGCCCGCGCGCCTCAACTAGAGAGAGAAAACCTGCTCGCCACAACTAGAGAGAAGCCTGCATGCCGCAAAGAAGAGCCTGTGCGCCACAACGAAAGATCCTGTGTGCCGCAACTAAGACCCGACACAGCCAAAAATAATAAATAAATAAAATATTTAAAAAATTAAAATATATAATAGAAAATATTGTCTTCAATTTTATTTTGAGAACCGAGCATGTTCTTGAAAGAGTTCCAACAATTCTGATATTTCAATTTTTAAAGTATCGGTAACGCGGTATTTATACATCTGAGTCTCAGGACTCAAGAAAACCAAAAAGATAATAAAAAAGTTCACTGCGTGCTTTGTTTTGTGATATTACACTAAACTTGCCAATCTGGAAACACTCTTACATAGTCCTTGACTTACAAATGAATTTTCTGATTTACTATTGAGTAGAAAGTAAACATGTCTTCAGAACAAGCACAGTTTCACTTCAAAGGCACAGAACTAAAGCCAAAGGCAACATAACGGGACCACATCTTGAGGATTTAATCTTCCTTAGGTATGGACACAGGATAAGAAAATACCTGACACCCAGGCCACCACTGCTAATGGTTATTTCATAGCAAACACTACTCATCAATCATAGCACTACTGCCGAGTTCCAACACAACAGCCAACAAAACCTACCTGAGTTGGCACAAAACTATTTGACTGCCTAAGCTCTATGATAGACCTACTAGAATTTGTAGGATTAATGGCTACTCTTATGATTCAGGTTTCTTATGTGGAAAAGGAAAAGCTACAGTAGGTAATTCAAACACACAATGCTTCCAGCAAAGATTCTGTCTTTGATACTTCATAAAAAAAAAAATCTCGGATTTTTTGGATGGAACCAAGGACTGTGCAGACCCTGCATACCGTGTATAGCTGACTGTGGAACTGTAGGTATAGGGAGGGGTTCAAGCCTCAGACATTTACAGATGGGCACAGTTGATTCCATGGTGTGGAGTCATATCAGATTGGTGCACGTGGAAACATGTATCTTTCTTACTAATTTGAAAAGTGTATATATGAAATCTGTCCAAAATGCTATAGATAGAAGAATGACTTAATACAATGAACTGTACTTTTCAACTGAATGAACATAACATCTATGATAAATCACAAAGGAAAACCACTCCACTAATATGTGGTTTTCTACAGCTAATGTTCCAAAAACAAAATGTTCTTTTGGCATGGACCTCAAAATTTGTCATGTTCTCATTAGTCTTGAGGGCAACAGTGCTACTTTATACAATTGTAACCATCATGCAACAAGAAGTGAGAGCCTGAAATATTGGATTTTTTTCAAACAAGCAAAAAAATTGCTAAAAATACTTTATGACAAATATGAATAACTACAAGTTGATATTATTCAAATTAATGTTTTATTTGTTTAAGTAAAAACACAACTTACGGAAAAAAATCAAACCACAATATTGAGGAATTGCAATTTATTCCATTTAGAAATAAATAAACAGAAGAAGTTGTTATAACATGCTACCATTTATAATATCTCCAAATCCTTTCTCATATTGGTTTCAAATGATATATTTAATAAATATTCAACATATGTTCAAAATACATATGTTCATATATACTCAAATTATATAATCTGAACACATATACATAAATATATATTCTCAAAGAGCTGTGCACTAGCAAAAAGTTTTGGAACAAACAAACAGGATGGTTTTAAAAAATGAGCTAAACCACCTACTTTAACACTTACACCTAGTTAGAGACGGAACACTAGTTTTCTCACCTTTTACAACATGTAAAATTATATTTTAAATGTGCCCCCAAACACAGCATTCTTCAAGAATATGGACACCGTCATGTTTTTTTCAATTTTAATAAAGCAAAGCGTCTATAGCGTTGACAGACATATTACAGAAGAAAACAAAGAAAACATTTTCAACTGTTCCTTCAAAGCATATCTGAAATCCTGTTTCATGGAATACTGCTTTAGTTAGCTCCCTGGCATCCTTCTAAGGCACCACGTGGGGACACAACCATTCCAGCAAAGTCGGAGGCCCCGTGGGTGAGGAAGAAGGTGGGAAGGGGTCTGAAAGGATGGAGGGGAAGCTCAGGACCAGCTCTGCAGGGCAAAGGCACTCTCACGGACACGGATCCTGGCCCGAATCCTGTCTGAGAGATTGAAAGCCCTGCCCTGAAACCGTGTCTCATCCTGGCATTAGCACCCTCCTTCACAGTGCCCAGCTGAGGCCCCAGGACTAGTTCTCTCCCACACGTGGTGAAATCCGACTCTCAAGGTCTCTGGGCCTCAGCTTCACACAGGCGGGTGCTCAAAGAGTGACATGGTTGCCTTCCAGCTCCCAGGTGTTTAATATCTTCAGAAGGATTAATGCTACAAATTCAGACAAGAATGCTCTGGAAAGCTTCATTACCCCCATCTCTTGGACACTCGTGGAGCTTTGTGGCTTTTGGAAAGTAATTTTGTTCCCCCCAAATCCACTGTATTTTTATATGATAGCAATCAACAATCTGAAAATGAAATTAAGGAAACAATTCCACGGACAATGAGATTTTTCATTTTAATTTTTTTTTCAGTCTCTCTGATGGAAGCTGTCAACCCCTGAAACAATAAGTTAAAAGTAAAAACTGACTTTTCAAAATCTGCAAAGCTAAATGAATGTTGAAGAAATGGAAATGATTAAACTTCCAGATCATTTTTTGTTAAGTGTGTAGCATTCACACTTCTGAAGACATTAAACTTTGAAACAGCAGTACCACTTTTGGGATGCCCTGTACTTCTCATAACCTGGGGAATTTCTTTTGGGTTCAAAATTATCATTTCCTTCCAGTTAATGGATGTCTTTCCATCAGCCTACAGTTGTATTTTCTTGATTTAAAATGAGCTTTTCTTTAAAGGTGTCTTTTTCAAGATTTTGAGGTATTCTCTGATAGAGAGTTGTTTTTTGAAATTGAGGGTGAAATGTAAATGCTTACTGTCATGAACGTGCAACTGAGATCATTTTAACATTCATATATGCTATTTAGACATTTTACTAGTTCAGGAATCTGGTTTAGGGAATATAGTCTCATCATCTCTGGGGAGAGTTGAGGGGCCACACTTCATCAAATGCATATGTTTGGGGTTTTATTTTTTTAAAACACTGATCTGCATATATATAAAGAGATACATTCATTTTGGGGGGGTTTGTTTGTTTGTTTGCCTGTTTGTTTTTTACCATAACCTCAGCCAGAATTCTATTTTGCTATTATGACCCAGGACATACAAAGGTGGGGTGTCTGTGTGTGTGCATGTACCTGCATTTTTTTAATGAAATAAAATGCTTCAAAAACATGTGATTTACTCTAATACCTTCTATTCTAGTCTTTCTTACCCAAAACTTTTGTTGATGTGACTCATTACGTTGACTCGGGGCCCACTAACGTGCTGATTACCAAGTCTGAAAAACAATAACCTGGGTATAATGGGTTAGTCAATACCCACCAGGGTTACCCCGGTAACTCTTTTGTATGCTTGGACTGCATATTTTTTACCTGAGGAGATGCAAGCAGAACAAAAGCTCAACTCCCACTGCGGTGAAGCCCTTGGGGATCTTGGTGAAATGCAGAGTCTGGCTGGGCAGGGCTGGGGCAGGAGATTCTGTGCCTTTACCACCAGCCAGCCTGGGGGCAGCAGTCTGAGACGTGTGGGTGCAGAGGAGCAGGGCCGCGTGGGACACACTCCCACCGCACAGCCGTGCAGCCGTGACCGGGGCACGACCCCAGCATCCCCACAGGCGGTACTCACTGCAAAGGAGGCATCCTCGTGCCTTCAACATCCTCCCCTTTGTGATTTGCACCGTTTCCTTTTCTCCATAACCAACCCTCAGCCCAAACAAGCAGTGGCAAGGCCACCCTCTCTGGGATTGCTTGAAGCCACCTTTGGACGGGATTACCCCAAAATGTGGACAACTACCTTGTTTGTCTCAACAAAGCAGGAACAGCAGAGATGATGCCGGCAAACAGGAGTGTGAAAGATCTATTAACACTTTGTTTCAGGCACCGGTTAAACTGTGAAACCCGCTTGTCAAGGTGGACCGCGCTCAAAACATACTTCTGAACGTGACAGAGGTAAATTCTGTAGTTCAAAGCAGGATTTCATAATTCTAAGCCGTGGAGTTAGAATTCCCACACGAGGAAACACTGACAGTAATTGTAACTGTTCCTGGTACGATACTGGCTTTCTGTACTTCCGGCCACCGGAATCCGGGATATACATGTATTGATAAAATGAAAACAGTCTTGATTTTGGTGAGGCTGTCCTTCGTGTAATCATTTTGTGGACCCGTCTGGAGGGACGAGGGAATGGGCTCACCACTGCACCCGAGCGTGGACCTCGCACACATTTGGTACCGGATACGGGTTCGATAAAAAAAATGAACGAACAAAATTTTTTGAATGTGACAACTCACGTTATTAGCTGATTTCCCATTATAGTGTTTGCTTCTCTGAACTGAGCAGGAAGCTTTAAAAGGGAGGAAGAAATGAAAAGTGGCATCTTCCAAATTGCAGCTGTTCACCATGCAGATGGGGAGAAGCGAGGGGAAGGGAGGAAAAAGAGACAGACAGACAGACAGACCCACAGACCAGGGCACTGATTCCTGACTCCTGATTCCTGGTGGGAATAGGGCAGGTGGAAGAGGAGGCAGATTTGGGGATGCCTCTCCCCACCGGCCATGACGGGTAAGTGTAATTGGCGAGGAGCTTGGGGGAGGGAAGCACGGGGACTTGGGACTGGTCTAAGGCAGTGGTTTTCAATGGGGACAATTATGCCTCCCAGGGGACAACTGACAATCACCGTCTGGAGACATTTTTTCACTGTCATAACTCCGGGGTGAACACTAATGGCCTCTAGAGGGTAGAGGGTAGGGAGGCTGCTAAACATTCTGCAATGCCCATGGCATCCCCCACAGCCAAGAATTATGTGCCCCCAAGTATCAATAGCACCCAGGTCGAGAAACCATGTTCCAGGGGTACAAAAGGGAAAAAAAAAAAAAAAGCCTGGTAGAGGCAAGAGCAGAAGCTATTAGGAAAGAGAACGTGCTCGCCAGGACCACTAGGCGATCTTGGGCAACAAGCGAGGTCTTAGACAGAAGGGAGACAGTGTGGGAGAGAGATGAGGGTAAGGAAACAGAGCCGGGGATCTGGCTGTGCCTCCTGTTTCACTGGATCCCTCTCTAGTCAACTCTGAACCAGGTGCTTGTGGGGTCAGCTCCACTGCTCCAGCTAAAGGCAGTCTGTGCCTCGTGAGTACGAAGCAGAAGTCCAAAAGAGGCCAGAGATCCTTGGGTGGAAATGAGCACTACAGGCTGCCCTCCAGGGATATATGCCACTGACAAGGAAGGCTTACGTGTAGCAGACGATGCCGGTGCCCTGACCCCCCTCCTCATGGGCTCCACTTCAATGCCCATGAACTTGTCTTCCAGCTGCCAAAAACTGCATTCCTTTGCCTCAAGGTGTGCTGTTGGCTGCCCAAGTGGCAGTCCTGAAATGCCGGGAAATCAGTCGCCTCTGTAGGCAGTCCTCAACGGATGCCTGACAGGTTTGGTGAAGAAGTAGGTACTCCCTTGCCTCTTGGGTGAGTAACTGTGAGACATGATCCACGCTGTCTCCCAGGGCTCCCCAGTGTGCCCACAGTGGTAACTGGTTTAATAATGCCTCCTTATTGAGTGCTATCCCCATTCTGGCCCCCTTCCCCACTCTCCTATGGGTGTTTTCTTTACCTTCCCCCTAAAACGACTTGCACTTCAATTCTCATCTCAGGGTCTGCTTCTGGGGAACCCAAACTCTAATGGCAAGTCTTCTGAAGAGAGACTAGGCTGGCGGCCACTTGAGCCCCAGGTTCCTCGGATGTGAGAACTCTCTGGGTCCACAGTAGCCCTGTAGCAGAGGGGCCGGTCTTCCCATCCCCAAGTCCTAAGCACAGAATCATTGGGATCCTCTGAGCCACAGGCTCTAGACCGACTTCTTTCAGACCATCTGAAACCCAACTCCAGGCACATTCCTCTCTCTCCCATCGAGGGCACAGGCAAAGCCACATCTTTTGCTCAAGGCTGGCAGGGAATGCAAGCACAATCCCTATGAGTCTCAAATGCCCCCGAAGTCAAAATTCTGCAAGAACTCAAATAAGTAACACTTGACTCCGAGAAAGGGGTCTTACTCTGGTGCCAGGAAGAGCCAAAGATGAAAACAATGGCAGCCGTGGTTCAAATGAACTTTAATGAATTACCAGTGGGGATTGAAAACCACAGAATAGCAAAATGAAACAGCTATTTCAAAACCTTGCTAGACAAAGAAGAGAAGTGAACTATAAACCCCCTCAGGGCGATGTTAAATCACTCATCTTCCCTGCAGTGGGAATTCTGAGATGTTAAAAATCTCAAGAAAATGCTCGGAGCTTGAGGGATGCCACGGCGGCAATGAGTGCAAGGGGCTCCCCACACCAGCAACAGGTCTGTAAACAGCGATGCAGCTGACACTTTCCAAGGGCCTCAGAACACGGCCCTGCAGAAACCTGAAGCCATCGCCTGAGGAAGTCCCGCTGTCACCCAGGATGGGAATCAGGCGCCCCCCTTAGGGTCTAGTCACCGTAAGCCATTCCTAGGGACGTTTCTTTACAAATCCTCAGAAGCCTCTCTTCTTAACTTGTGGATGTTCGCTGGGTTTCATCTTTGCCAAGAACATCCACTTTGGGGCCCCGATTCCTTGCCAACTTAGGTGAGGGGATGGGAAGATCTTCTATCTCAGCTCTGATGTGTGGAGAGTTTTTTTTTTGTTTTTTTTTTTTTGTTTTTTTTAAGGGAAAAGAACAGCAGAGCTTTTCTGCCGGACAACCTATTCCCTTATTTATAATGCAGGACAGCAGCGCCTTGTAAGTGTATATTCTGGTTCATCTGAGGACACACGGTTGTTCATTTTAAAATTAGATTCATCCTAATTATACGAAAACAGCCTGCATGTGGTTAGTCAAAACAGCAGGAAAGCATTACTCAGCACCTACGTACTGGGCCTGCCTTCTAGACTCCACTAAACTTGTTCAACACACAGCCCCTGCCCTCTTGGAACTTCAAATCCAGCAGAGAAATATCCATCTCACTGACCAATATGAGGTTTGGACACTGGGCAGTGAAGAAATGCATATAGTAAGTGACTAAACATGTAATATTACCTTTGGACAAAGGGGTGAGGGAAACTGTCATTAAAGGGGCACGCTGCAGCAGGGCAGAAGCGGAGGTACTTTGGATCTCAATCCTAATGAATCATGGCAGGACTGGGGGAGCTCCCTGAATGAAGGATATTAGGATGCTGTGCTGAAACAGAAGCAGGAAAAAATAGGTATGAAACCGTCAGGGACAGAAGTTTGCTTGTGGACAGTAGAACAGCATCAGAGCAAGAGACAGGAGTAGATGTTATGAAAAAAGGCAGGAAGGTGGTCAGCTTCAGCATCACATTCAATCCAAGTGGGAGAGCCAACTCTGCGTTCAAGTGGCTGCAGTCCTGGGCAGGTGACCAAACATTTATTCTTCTTTATTTTTAAAAAATTTTAATTGGAGTGGAGTTGATTTACAATGTTGTGTTAGTTTCAGGTGTACAGCAAAGTGAATCAGTTATACATATACACATATCCACTCTTTTCTAGATTCTCTTCCCATGTAGGTCATTACAGAGTATTAAGTAGAGTTCCCCGTGCTATACAGCAGGTCCTTGTTGATTATCTATCTTATATATAGTAGTGTGTGTATGTTAATTCCAAGCTCCTAATTTATCCCTCCCCACCATGTTTCTTCTTTGGTAACCATAACTGTCTTTTCTACATCTGAGACTCTTTCTGTTTTGTAAATAGGTTCATATGATATCGCTTATATGTGGAATCTTTAAAAATGGTACAGATAAACTATTTACGTCTATTATTCTTATTTTCCACAGACCCTGAGGGTTCCCTATGTTCAACGATGGACCATGGAACGTATCTCTTGAGGATGAAAAATGCCAGGACATCTATAAAAAGGAGATTGTTACCAGTAAACACACCCTAACAATTTAAAACTGAAAAAAAGAATAACGAATGATACAAAATGATCAAGGAAACTTGCAGGTTGACTTTTGGGTCTCTCTCTTTGATCTCCTGCCTTTTGGACAATCAAGCTCCGTACTTCCAGGGTGAAGGCTGACTGAATACCAACACTTTTACAATTTTTGTAATAATAAGATAATGATAAAATTGTTTCCCATGTACTGGGCACTCCCCAGGCACTATGGATGGGCTCAGCAGTCCATAAACTCGATTCCACTCAATCTCCTCTATGATGCCGTCAAGTAAGTACCAATATTATTTCACTGCATAGGTGAGGTGACTGAAGTTCAAGGTGGTTAACTCACTTGCCAGAGAGACCACGAGCTAGAAGGGGACAAAGCCAACTCAGCACCTGTAGGGACGTCCGCCACCCACCCGTAACTCCTGATCTCTCTCCAGTGCCCCAGCTCTCAACCAGTCCAGGACCCAGGACCCTCAGCTTCCACCCTCCCCACAACACACTTGGCCTCTAAGGGAAGCAGGGAGGGTGTCTCTCCTCCCTGCTCTGTGACAGGACTTTAAAATAGGACATGACTGGTGCCCACACTGCAGGTTACTCTGAGCCCCAAGGAACCCAGTGATGAGCCAGGAACAAGTTGGGGATTACTGAGAAAATGATTCCTTCTTTATTATGGAATATCAAGAATTAGCTGGATTCAAAAAGATACACGCATCCCAATGTTCACAGCAGCACTATTCACAGTAGCCAGGACATGGAAGCAACCTAAGTGTCCATCGACAGAAGAACGGATAAAGAAGATGTGGCACATATATACAATGCAATGTTACTCAGCCATAAAAAAGAACAAAATAATGCCATCTGCAGCAACATGGATGCAACTAGAGATGATCATACTAAGTGAAGTAAGTCAGAAAGAGAAAGACAAATATGATATCGCTTACATGTGGAATCTAAAATATGACACAAATGAACCCATCTACAAAAGAGAAACAGACTCACAGACATAGAGAACAGACTGGTGGTTGCCAAGCGGGAGGGGGTTGGGGGAGGGATGGAGTAGGAGGCTGGGATTAGCAGATGCAAACTATTATGTATAGGATGGATAAACAACAAGGCCCTACTGTATAGCACAGGGAACTATATTCAATATCCTGTGATAAACCATAATGGAAAAGAATATGAAAAAGAATGTGTGTGTGTGTGTGTGTATATATATATATATATATGTATAACTGGATCACATTGCTGGACAGCAGTAATGAAAACAACATTGCAAATCAACTACAATAAAAAAAAAAGAATTAGCTGGATTCTGTACCTGAGAGGTACTTTATCAGGATTAACTTCTTCATATTGCAAATTTTGATTTTCAAAAATATTGCAAAATATTTTACAAAAATAGACTTGAAGTCAAAGACAGCCCTACCTCGGGTAATATAAAGGCAAACAGTTCTTTCTTTTCCTTTTACAGGTCCTTAACATGATACTTCTGATCACTTGGTCTTATTTCTTCATAATCTAAAACACATGTGCACTTGGCAAGTGTTTCTTTACTCTCAGATTAAGACATTTTAATAATAATTAAGTACGTTTTCACAACGTTCGAAGGAAAGAGCTTCTTTGTTCTTTTCCTTTACCTCACTTTTATTATTCATGCCCCTCTAACATTTCCTTCGCCAGAGGCACTTCTGTAGAACTGGATGAATATCTGATCAAGCACATTTATGATTTGGAAAGAAAACAAGCAAATATCCTTTTTGACTAAAAAAGAGCGTTCCCCATTGTAGTAAGGAATGATAAGTAGAATAAATACTAGGAAAATTGCTATTTTTAGTCAAGACATTATGTAATAAGCCATTTATTTAAACTGTCTAAAGCTCTGCAGAATGATTCCAGGAAAAGGACTTCAATTCCTCTGTCAACACACCAAGAATCGGCTCTGCCCTCTGCTTCCTGATAGCTCTACTTTAAATTTTAGTTTCCTTTAAAAAAATCAGCACATTCATAATGTGCCAATTATACCAGGATTGATCAGTAAACTCCCAACACTATGTACATGTTATGACCCACAGAGATCTATCAAGAAAATCAAAATGATGATCAAAGACTAAAAGGGAAAGCCGGGTGTAGCCAGATGAATGATGACCCATCTCGTAAAAGTGAGCAGAAAGTGAGGAAACAGAACTGGGTCAGCTAGGAGGGTGGTACTGCACCAAAACCCAGAACTGGGTTATGTCATTGCTATCGGGATGTTTCCATCACTTGCCAGTGCCTCCAGAAGTACGAAGACAGTGCTGTGAGGAGAGCCTCAGAAGAACTGAAAAACAGAATTACACAGGGTGGCAAAGACAGTTCACTGGCCACCAAATGTTCCGGCTCCCCTTCCCCTTCTACAGCACAGAGGCATCGCAGAAAAGCAGCTGTGAGACAGGGGCTGTATCTCTCATCCTGCTTTCTTCAGTGGGAGGTGGGCACGGCATTGTTCTCACCAGTGGAATCAGAGCAAAATGATTCTGGGTCACTTCCAAGCGGAGGCAGTTAGGAGGCTGGTGTGTTTCTGCACTCTCTTGCCTTCTCAGGGGTCTGATGCAGTGAAGACATGGCCTTGGAAGCCTTGAGCTGGAGATGGAGGAGCCCAAGACCAAAGGAATCAGGATTCCTCAGAATCGCCATAGAGCAGAGTCCCCAAGCTAATCAGGAACCGCAATTTTCAACTTCACATGGGTGAAAGATAAACTTCTACCTTCTTTAGCTCCCATGCATTTTCAATTTTATTTCAAAGTGTAGATAGTGTTTCCCTAACCAATATACGTGGCAAGAAAAACTTAAGTGTCTCAATCACTTGAAATAATGTATACAATTTATTTTTGCATGGAATTTGATAGGACGATGGATTTTTTTTTTTTTTTTTTTTTTTTTTTTTTTGCGGTACGTGGGCCTCTCACTGCTGTGGCCTCTCCCGTTGCGGAGCACAGGCTCCGGACGCGCAGGCTCAGCGGCCATGGCTCACGGGCCCAGCCGCTCCGCAGCATGCGGGATCCTCCCGGACCAGGGCACGAACCCATGTCCCCTACATCGGCAGGCGGACTCTTAACCACTGTGCCACCAGGGAAGCCCTAGAACGATAGATTTTTAAGGCTAAAGTTGTCCTGCCCAGTTCTAGCAGCTACTAGCCACTAATGGCCATTGAGCATTTGAAATGTGGCTAGGTCAAGATTGAGATGTGCTACAAATGTAAAATATACACCAGATATTAAGGGTTTAATACAAAAAGCAAAATATCTCACTGGTATTTCGTATTGATTATATGTTAATAATTTTTGGATGAAATAAAATATACTATTGAGGTCAAACTCACTGGTTGCTTTTTACTCATTTGTAACATGGCTACTAGAAAATTTTAAACTACCTATGTGGCTCACATTATATTTCTGTTGGACTCTGCTCAGCTAGTAGGTGTTAGCAAATTACAACCCACCTTCTGTTTTTGTAAATAAAGTTTTATTGGTACAGAGCCATGACTGCTTACATGTTATCTATGGCTGGTTTTGCATTACAGGGCAGAGCTGAGTAGTCCTGAAAAGCTGAAAATATTTATTATATGGCCTATTATAGAAAATATTTGTAGAAAATCTGTTTGGGATTACTAAGAAATAAGACCAAACAATGATAAGAAGTCATCACGCTAAGGGAATGTAAAAGGAAAAGAAATCATTGTTGACTTTATATTACCCCAGGTAGGGCTGTCTCTGACGCTAAGTCTACTTTTGTAAAATATTTTGCAATATTTTTAAAAACTAAAATTTGCAATATGAAGAAGTTAATCCTGATGATGCCCGGACTAAGGATAACTTTGAAATTACCTAATTTATCTACTCTTACCATTTCATGACTAAGGAAATGAAAGCTCAGATAAGTGAAGAGACTTGTCCAAAATATTCTCATTCTAAATTAGGTGGTATTTCTATAAGGTCACTATCATTCATTCATTCATGGATTCATACTCTCCACCCATCTCTAATTTCGATCATTAAAGAAATAAAATCCCTATCAGGTAGAAAAATCAGCACTTAAGAGCAGAGAAATCCTTGAGTAATAACAGCGACAAATAGGCTGTGAGATAGTTTTTAAATTAAGCTTCATTTGAAAACACTTTAAAGAGAACCTATCATGTAATCTGCTTTCAAATTAAACTTGAAATTCCCCCAAATGTAGAGCCAGCTTGCTAAAAATATGCCTTATTGGAATTAAATGTTAAAAATTTGCCACATCTTAGAGAAAAGGAAATCTGTTCCCAAAGACTTCACAGCAACATATAACTGCCTCTGTTCTAGCAGCCATCCTCTCTCAGTGTATTATTCTAGAACTTCTAACTGGGTTCACCATTTCCAGTCTCTGTCCCACTCAAGACCTATCCCCAAGAGCCCTTCTAAAATAAAAATCTGATGTGCTGACCATTCCTTCGTCTCTCCATGCTGTCAAGATAAAGTCCATCTTCCTTATTTGGTCTGGAAAGTCTTCATCATGTGGCTTCTACCTGCTCCTACGGCTTCATTTTTTGCCCTGTGCACGTCAGACTAAGCTCCTTGCAATTTCCCAAATGCTTCATACTTTTATTCCATTTCATGCACTTGTATATGGTGTTCTTACTGCCTAGAACTCTCCCCACTCCGGACTATGGGTCCCCACTGTACACTGTACTTACTCCATCACAGAGCTTATCAATATTGTAGTTGATCGTAACAGTTGAAGCCTTAATTCTACCACCACTAGGAAGAGCTAATATTTAAGAACACTGAATTGCAGGTCAAGTGCTACACTATTTCATTTAATCTTCACATGTTATAGATGAGGAAACCAAGCAAGTGTAATGAAGCCAGGGGAAGCCAAGACATGAATCCACACATCCCCACTCTGCAGCTCTGGCTCTTAACTCGACACCAGTGGTTGTCAGTGGGGGTGACT
This sequence comes from Globicephala melas, assembly GCF_963455315.2. Taxonomy (NCBI): domain Eukaryota; kingdom Metazoa; phylum Chordata; class Mammalia; order Artiodactyla; family Delphinidae; genus Globicephala; species Globicephala melas. The sequence goes on from NC_083317.1 coordinate 143,591,924, forward strand.
TTCCTGCCCATGAGACATCTGGCAATATCTGGAGACATTTTTCCTTGCTGCAACTGGCGTGTCGGGGGAGCTACTGGGATCTAGTGGGTAAAGGTCAGTGATACTGCTAAACATCCTACAGTAATGAGTGCAGCTCCTCAAAGGAAAGAATTATTCGGCCCCAAATGTCAATAGTTCAGAGGCTGAAAAACACTGGTCTACACTAAATTAACTCCTGTTGATTGACCCAGGAGACTCTGAGTATCTCTACAGCAAGGATTTTTAAATGTTCACCATGGTGTCTTGGAACCTACTATAGAGCCTGGTACCCAGTAGATGCCCAGTGCATATATGATGGATGGATGGGTGGAGGGATGGATGCAGGAATGGATGGATGAATGGGTGGAGGGATGGAGGGATGGATGGTTGAATGGGTGGAGGGATGGACAGATTCCAGGAGAAAAGAAGCAAGTTTCCTTATTTTACGCCTTGGTTTTCATGACAACTTCAATAAAGATAAATCTGAACACAGCTTCTTAATTAACAGCAAATGAATGCATGCAAAGTACATTCCAGAGGATGCCTTCACGTTAGCAATACGTCACATTTACGAATCTATAGTGTGAGATTAAATTAATAAGCCAAATGCCTAGCATTATATTTTTTCAAGAGTCCCTTACAACTACTACACTACAGGATAAATTGACATGTTCATCATCCACATAGGCCATAACTTAAATTGTTTTAAAAAAGATTTCCTGTATAAGGTTCCCCTGGTTTCTATTTCTTATATAAAAGACAAATAATACAAGAATATACAACCTTATGCTTCCCCCTGTTGTAACTACAATTCCAATATAAATACATTATTCTAGATTTCCAGATGCTTGGGGTAGAAATTACAATGAAGCTTAGGTGAAATTCAAAAAAGTAAACAAAAACATATATGGCAGAAATAACCCATTCTCTGTCTTACGGAAATTAATGTACCTAAATACCAGAAATGAAGTCAAGGAAAGATATATTTTATGATTATAATATTTTTGAAGTAACGGCCAGTTAGCCTGATTTTTACATAATCACAAACACTTCAACAATGGCGGCATTAATCAGTGCTGAATACAAACTGATAGATTTTCTACAGAAGAGCACAAAGGTTCAGCTGTGGGGCTAGTTAAAACAAATTGTACTCAATTTTTTAAGTGCAGTACTATGAACTATTCCTCACAACCTTCTGCGTTGAACTTTAGTCGTTTGTGGTTTCTGACACACACACACAAAGAATATGCTGACCCAGTAAGTTTTGGTACCTGCTCTCCCTCTTGGAGATTCACATGCACACAAGCATAAATGTAGACTCTGAGAATGCTTGCGTTAAGTTGTTAAACTCGGGATTTCCCATAGAGTAACAAATAAAAAGTTAAATCTGACGAAGATCTGCCGAAACATTTAGGAGTAGGGAAAAGGCCTAAAAGTGATGACAGGATGTGTAGCTGGGGACATCAGCATAACTGTGGCATTTCTTGCCATGGGAACCACAGCTGACGCCAGAGACGAGCAGTGCCTTTTTCACTGTATGTGAGAACATGACACGCACTTGTCACAGAGGCAGACTCTGCATGTATGGACATGCAAGTGGTGAGACATTGCCGCATATGGAAGAGCAACACGAAAAAGCTAACCCGAACCCAGGAATGTCATGACTGCTAATATCAATCATGATTTTTTGAGCACCTGTTCTGTACAACCGTGGCTGAAATCTGGGGAAAACAGAGCCTTAAGAGAAACAAAAGAGGGGAAAGTATATCTGAACCATCTTGAGAACCATGGAACAACACAAGTCACAAGAGTCAGAATATTCAGTGGGCCCTGGATGCCACAATCATACAGTCTGCCACCAAAACCAGGACTGTCTTCTCCACTCTCTTCATCATGAACACTCCTGGGTCTCCAGAGGAATCACACAAGTGTACTTCCCAGATGAAGAAGACATACCTGCTGTCAATTAACATTCCTTTGTCCAAGCTTTTGCTTTCATCAGGTTATCACTCATGACTTTTTGAATAAACCCCTACGTTCTTGATCCCAGAAGAGAAGGCATAATCCTTAAGATCTCTTTTATTAGAAAGAGGAAGTTGAATGAGTAATTAGTTCAGATCAGTCCTTTTCTAATTGTTATATGTGCCCCATCCACAGTCCACTCTCAGCACGCACACACACATACGCACAGGCACACACATGTATGCATGTTATTATACGTATTACTATAGTGTTATAGACACGTTGCATATCATGATATACATATTATTGTATATGTTGTATACACGTATACATACGTATATGTATATTATGTGTATATGTATACGTATATGTTAGAGTGTCTATCATGATGAAAAGGCTACAATATGCTTCCTGGGACAGTCAAGGTTCCTGGGTCCAAATTCCAGGCACTCCTGACTTGCCATTTGGAAAAAGATACTTAAGTTCACAGCAGAGCTCAGTTTCTTACTCAGTAAAAATAGTACTGCACAGGAAGAGCTGCCAGTACATAAAGATCCAAAGTCCCTGGAAATTAGGACAGTATGGACAGGCAACATTAGCATTAAATGTAGATCACGATTCTCACTGTCAGCTGGCCCGATTCCCGAGAGGAGGATAGAGAAATAGGTTATCTGTGACTCAGTGATCTGGATAGCCTCCCCTCCCCCATTTGCTTAAATGCTGTAATTGACGAACACTTTGGGAACTTAAGGTGGAGAGCGAACACCCTGAATCAGAAGCCTCACCAGCCTAAATGTATTCAACCCCACACCGCATGAATCCCAAGACAGTGCCGGGTGAATCGCACTGCAATTTACGCTAATACACATGGGCGACACAACCCACAAAACCATCACATCCTCAGATTAAAAGAACTTTATGTCACCTAGGGGGCCATACGAGGGACCCCGATAGGCATATCCATTCCATCCCAGTGGAGACCACTTCAGAATCCCTTTGCATTAACATATGCATATTGTCTCATAGCTCACTAGGCTACACACTGAGCTGCAAAAACAGGCCCAGACACATACGAGGTACACAAATTTTTGTAGACTGAATGAGGAATCAAATCAAGTAATGAAAATCACTTTAAATAAAGCAAGGAGTTCACCTGCCATCTATTGCTCAACCAGCTCAGACACTAGAACAAGCCCTTCTAGCAAACTACCCTGCTGTGATATGGACATACACTGTAATCCAGGCAGCAAACATTCACAATGGGCAAAACTAAGACAGAAGATGACACCTGATACACTATCAGAAAAGAGAGAGAAGCGTCTCCCCTTCTCCCCCTCTCATTCATTCGTCCAACGAGCTTCTCCCTTGTGCCCATGTGTCAAAGCCTTTGCTAGGTGCTATAAGTCAAGGATGAGTAAACCCATAGCCCATCACCACAGTTCAGAGGGGAAGACAGAAATGAAACAAAAACAAACACACCGCCCTGCAGGGTGATAACTGTACAGGCTAAAGCACAAAGCATGGAGGCCACCCGTTGAGAGAGGTTTATGGCCATAGGGTCATTTTCAAGTACCTGGCTGTCCCGTCCCACAGACTGTTCCAGTTTAAAAGCTTGGCGGAGATACTGGATATTTGAGGAAGTCAGCCTAAAGAACATGCTAACCATTCATTCCTCTAGGTTTTCTGAGCTCTACTTCTGCACAGGGGACGGCGTCCCGAATCTCCTCTGCGGGGCAATGGGACCTCAGACCCCCAAAGATAAAGTCCCACTGGGTGACTTTCCATTATTACGCCTTCTGCATTTTTTTCCCTCGAGGGTTGGTAAAAGACTTGACCATATAAAGAATTTTACTTCATTTTCCGTAGAAATGAAGTTCAAGTATTGGCCATTATATGATCTGACATTTCATAGGAGCAGATACTAGTTGCCATGTACCATGGTAAGCACTCTACAAATGTTATCTGATCTATCCTTACAGCTTCAAGGTCTACCTGCCACATCAATGCTTCCACTCTGCATTTGCTTCTGTTAACTTGGCTACTGAGAAGCTCAGAGCTAAATTAAATACTGAAAAGCAGTAAGCACTTACGATTTCAGTTTGATTATCTGTACTCCTCTACAAGATTTTGATCTCTCCTCCTTTGCCATTTTTACCAGTCTCGTCACTTTGCGGGATTTTTACTATGCATTTACTGAGACACATTTCTGGAAGCCAATACTCTACAAACAAAAACAAATGACCAGAACCATCAACTGTAATTTCCTTTTAGTTTCAGTTGTCACAAGAGTTTCCATGAATAGCTCATTTGAAGATGACCCCTTGTGTGTCATACCTCGGTCACTTGGAAACTCAGATAGTGAAATATTTCCACCATCATCAGGTTCAGAATCTGTTCATGAAGTGCAGAAAAGGGAAAAGGGGAGAGGTTGACTGACGTAACTTACCCATAGGGTAACCACTAGGTTGCTTCCTAATCTACTACCAAGGGATATTTCTATCTTGTGCTGGTTCCTGACAGTCCCGTTCACGCCCTCCCCAACATCTACTTCTGTAGACCAGCTATACCACGACATGCCCTTGGTCCCCTTAGGGCTGCCAAGGCCAAAGGCACCACCAGAACATGCTGAGTGAGAAGGCATCGCTATCACCCAGTGATGTCTGTTCCCTGGAATTTCACTCTCCGCACTGACAATGCCTCTGGAACTCATAAAGACTCTGCTGAAACCCAGGGAGCTGAAGGTCAGTGTCTTCAGGGAATCAAGGTACCATGTAAGACAAACTGCTGCTAAGGATTTCCATGTACTCAAGGCAAACGCCCCCAGGAAGAACTCACAGAAATAACTCTCTGCGTTGTCACTACATAGAGCAGGGCTAGCTTTCGTATCCAAAAAAAAAAAGAGAGAGAGAGAGATAAAAATCGAACCATATATACATGGCACACACACACACACACACAGGCACAGATCTTGGCGCATCCAATTGGTACACAGTTAGATGCTTAGTCAGGTATTTTTTGGAACACAGTGTTTGGGCACAGCCATCTATTTATTCAACAAAGATTTATCCAGCACCTACTGTGTGCCAAGCACTGTTCAAGATGCCAGAGAATCACGAGTGAACGAGACAGTCAAGATTCTTTTTCTCAAGGACTCTATAGTCTAGACAGGTACTCAACAAGTAGCAACTGAAATGAACAATTCAGATGGAAAATAAGACCAAGGAAGGAAAAAAAAAAGGAAGCAAAAAACAATGCCATGGCTTTGAGAAGGAATGGGAGGCTGCCTCTGCTCCAATGGTCAGGGGAGGGCTTTTTAAAGAAGTAACACATAATCTTACAATAAAATGACAAAAAGGAGCTGAAGAAACCAATCACCTTTACTCTGATTTCCATCAAAAAGATGAGCTTACTAAAAAAAGAAAGGTGCAATCCCATTTGTGGGTCCACACACCCTGTGCTTCAAACGACTGCAAAAAGCCCAGGAAAGGAAAAGGATCCACAACTTTCTCTGCTCTTAAGGAAATTTTAAGAAATCTCCTTTCCCCAAAGATGCTAAATGAAAAGGAAGTTGCCTTAATTCATCTCTGTGGTAGGATTTACTACAAAGAATCTAAAAGGAGGGAAAATGGAATGTTTATTCCTCTTTTAAAGGTCAGTTACTTTATAATGTTCCAATGTCAATAAAATTATGCCTTTGCCTTGTAATGCCAACAGGAATTGCTTCATTTTAAAAAAAAAAAAGTCTAGGGCTAAATTCAGTATCACTTATTTCACTTGTTGGAAAAGAGAAGCAAATCATATTTACTAGCAGATGATACCACTTCCAATACATAATAAAACTTTGAAATTCACTAAAAATAAGATTCTGATGGTATCTTTTCAACGTGCACAAATAATAAGTGATTGTTCACCAATACCTTCCCATATCCCATATCCCAGCCCAAACAAATCGCTTAGTATTGAATTTCTGTTGGAGTCAATTAAAACGCTTAGCCAACTGGCATGAAAACTCCTGAAAACGTCCACTGCTCAAAATAACTTTCATCAAAACACCTTCTTCTTTCATATTTCCTAGTCCCTGACTTGTTTCATAATAAAAGGTAAGCAGAAATCAATTAGGGAGCAGATCCCTCACCGTGAATATTCAGATTGAATCATGGAATATTTTGACTAAAACGCAATTTGTATTACCTTGCAATGCACAGCATGCTATATATTATTGAAATGTAAATACGCATACGAAACTAAAAGAAGGCAAAGCTATTGTCCAGCAGGTCTGCATCACCCAATACATGTATCACTATGAGAAACTGCTGTGCTCTGGTATTAATACGCTGTCCAAGGAATGCTTCATTTTTTGAACTTCAAAACGGGTCTTTAAAACTGACTCTCACTGGCACCTAAGAACAATAACATGCTAAAGGGAAGACTCTGTTTCATTTATTTACTGTTGAGGCTTAGTGTTTGAATCTTCACAAATTCTCAACGTGTGCGAAGCGGGGCCGACGTAGAGTCTGCGCTTTTCTGCCCAGGTAAACTCTTGTCTCTCTTTCACTCACTTCACTAACTGTTATGCTTCTAGACCCTTCCTGTAAAATTTCCCATTTGGGGAAAAATTATACACTGAGCCTTCCGTAAACAAAACACTCACCCCGCCCCCATTAAAACAAATCAGAAGGCTTAAGAATTAGCACTAATACTGAGCCTACAATGGTCGCCGGCAAATACAAATGACAACTGCAGCCGAGAAGGGCCAAATCCACCTGGAGTAAAAACTCCCCCAATGAGTCCTTCTCCGAGGGGTGCCCGGGGTGGGGTGGCGACCATGCAGCTGGCACAACTCGGGGACCGGAACCGACTCGAGGGGCCCCAGGGGAAGATGCTGCGTCAAGAGAAGCGAAGCAAGAAGCGCGAACCGGGAGGCGAGCGACGTCGCCCCCCATTCCCCGGGGAGGTGGGGAGAAGCCAAGTCGCCAGGCACGGGCACCAGGGCACGCCACCCGCAGAATCGGTCCCCTCTCAAAGCCCGGAGTTCCGGGGCAGGAGAACAGGGGCGATGGGGGACCCACAGTCCCTTTAAACCGCCTCCACAAACACACCCCCGCCCCACCACCAGCCCCGGTGTCTGCCAACCTTTTCCGAACCCTCGTGTCACAGAACTTCCTCATCATGGAAACTTCCACTCGGTTCGGCGCTGAGGATGCCAAACTCCATGTCACAAGGAGGCTGTCAACAGCCGGGCTCGGGGTTTGAGGAACACCGCCGCCCCAGCCGCCCCGCTCCGCCGCTGCCCACGCCGCGGCTCCCCGAGCGGTGCCCGGGCGGAGAGGGCACCTCCTACCCCCAGGCGGGGCGCGAACCCCCGGAGGCGGGTACCAGGGCGGCTGACACCCCACCCACGCCCGCCCGCGCGCGCGTGCGCGCCCGGCGTCGCCGCTCGCACCCCGTGTGGTTCCCGCGACACCCCCGTCGCCCTCCTGCCCACCCCCCGGACGGCGGGGACCGTCGCCCCCTCCCCCGCACCCCCGCCTCCGCGCCGTCCTCCGGCCAAATTACCGGTGTCCTCCAGCCTGCCGGGTCGGGCGCCCCTGCCTGGGGAAGGCCGCCTGCGGGCGCTGCCCGAGCCCGGGAGCAGAAGGTCTCCTTCCCCAGCGCACTCACATTATTCATGCAAAGTTAATCCCCGCCGCGTCACGGCCGCCCGCCTGAGGATGTGCGCCTTCCTTGGCCAAGCCCCGCAGTCTCCACCCTCCTCCGCCCCCTCCTCCCGGCGGCGGGGTCCCGGGGAGCGCCGGCGACGGGACGTCGCGCGAGTCCTGCAGAATGTCAACTCCCCGGGCGCAGAGGGGCGGCCGCAGCCGGGGCCGCGCCGCCCGCCCGGGCCGCTCCACTTTTATAGGCGCAGGAAGCGAGCGCGGCCCGGCCGCCGAGTCCCCGCCTCTCGGGCCCGCGCGCCCGGCCGGCTCCCGGCCGCTGCCCTCCTCCGGCCCCGGCGCCCCTCCGCGCCGCTTCTGCCAACCGGTGACCTGGTTTTGCATCCGGCCCGCCCGGCGGTCCGACTCGCGCGGCGGCGGTGGCGGCCGGGAGCAGGCCATTCGGGCTCCCCCAGGGGCGCCGCGAGGAAATGGCCTCCCGGCCGCGCGCCCCGCCGCCGTCGTCCCCCGCCGGCCCGGCCGCCCGCCCGCCAGCCCCCGACACTACCGCCCGGCCCCGGCCCGGAGCTCGGACGCGTCCGCCGCTCCCCGGCCCGCGCCCCCTGCCCAGCGCGCCCCTCACGCGCCGCCCGGCTCGCCGCCTCCGCACCTGCCGCCCCAGGTGCCGGCTCCCCCTCGTCCCCGTCCCGGCCGTGCCCTCCACCCTGGGAGTCCTCCCTGGGTGGCGATGTCGCGGCGGTGTTGGTGGCGCGCGTCCACCCACCAGGTTGCGTGCGCACGGCGGTTCGGGCTTGGGCGTCATTCCTCTCGTCGGCAAAGAGGAAGGGACGGGGGGACGAGGGACACGGGGCCGAGGAAGGGTGACTTCCAGAAGCACGGGCTCCTCTTGGCCCGGGCCGCCGCGCTCCTCCCTCCTTCTGCGAACCACTTGTGGCGCGTGTCGGGCCGACACGGCGATCTGGCTCCTCCCGGGGCCTCGCTCCCGCCGGGCGTCTGGCGTTCCCCATCATCGCCACCCCCGGGAATAAAGTTTGCAAAAAATACCCGGCTTGCGCCTGAAGGAAACACCCCCTCCACACCACCCGGCACATCCTGGGAGACGGGCGCAGGGTGGGGACCCTCCGCAGGTTCCAGGAGGGCCGCCCTGTTCATTTGTCTTTGCCCTGGACATGGACAAATAAAACCCGGAAGACAAAAATAATTTATACTCTTGGAAAGTCCTGCCCCGGTCAAATATGAGCTTCTAAAATCCCCCCACCCCCACCCCCAGTCCTGAACGCCAAGGGTTCAGGCTACGAGAAAAGCAAGCAGGCTGCTGCGTCCTGGGCTGGAAGCATGCTTGTGAAAATCCTGAGCACCCAAGAAGATTAAAACGTCATCGGTCGGAGGCTAGGGTTACAATAAACCTATTTTGACGGCAGAGTACAATGATTTTCTTATAGATAATATCAAAATAATTCCGACTTCATTATTCAATATACACAAGTATTAGTATAACGAACCGTTTTGACAGTGGCTTTTTTAGCCTCAACTGTCTGAACAATGATTTATTGGAGAGTTTTCTAATTTCCAGCCGGTGACGTGTTTTATTCCCAATTCTTGTGAGCGTCCCAGGGAAACGGATGAGAAGCCTACTGACAGCGTGAACTACCACAACGGTCAAGAATTCAGAAACTGCTTCTGCTGTTGAGTACAGAGTTTCAGCGCGCGGGTCGAGAGAGAGGGAGTCGCAGACCCCAAGGCTCCCTGGCGAGAGGGAGGGACCTCTCCCTTCAGACTCCACGGACTCTGTTTCCCCTGGGTCCTTGACAAGAAATCCGTGCTTTATTCTGCACTCTTTTAACAAGGCTGCAGCCTAGGACTTGCAGGGTTTGTAGCTGGAGAGAAGTTGTTCTCCTTTTGCAGCTAAGTTCCTGGGCTTTGCTCCAAAGCTGCCCGGGATGTTTTGGTTGGTTTGGAGGAAAGCTGTGGAGTCTGCACCATTTGATCCAAACAGGCGGCCCCCTGGTGGCTAACTGTGGGTGAAAAGCTGGCCACTGGCGGAGAAGCCTGCCCCGACAGGCCCCCACAGTTGACAGCCGGTCTTCGCAGGGGCCATGGAGCCGCTGGAACAACTTTGCAAGGAGGGGAGGTGGGGAGGGGGGCGGGGGTGGGGAGGGCGGCGTGATGTCACTCCTCCTTCACAAAGGTGAATGATAGGCCCTAATCCGCTGGGGCTTTTTTTTTTTTTTAATTTTATTATAGTTGATTTACAATGTTGTGTTTCATTTCTGCCGTACAGCAAAGTGACTCAGTTTTACGCATATCCACACTCTTTTTTATATTCTTTCCCATTATGGTTTATCCCAGGATATTGAATATAGTTCCCTGTGCTGTACAGTAGGACCTTGTTTATCCATCCTGTATATAATAGTTTGCATTCTCTTCCTGAGTTTAACTTGGAGCTAAATTCCTTCTTAAGTAGGAAACATCACACAGAGAATGAAATATAACAAAACCCGTTGCTTCCCTTTGTTCAAATGGCTTTGTTTTTCTGATCTCATTTGGCCTGGAAACTTCTGAAATAAAGAGTAAATGAAAGCGAAATAAACGTGGCATTATTCAAGCAATTCATGAAGCAATGTTATATAACAATAAGGGAGAACAATTTTAAGGCAACGTTATTGAAACGGCATGATTCCATTTGAATCGGCCCACTGAGGGCAGTCTTTCAGGCTGCATCATGGTGAGGAAGGGTTACTCACAGAACGTGGCATTTATTTTTCTAATTTTACACAAAGGGGTGCATTGGAGGAGAATTTTTATGGGGACCTGATTGAAGGTAAAAAATAATATTGAAATTTTAGAGCACATGGTCCCGTGTTCTAAAAGCTGTTTTCATGACCCATGCTCACCTTTCACCATAGCCATCTTCATTACCAGGGTCTACAAATTTCAAGCTGGTGACTTGGTTCAAGGAAGCGATTCATTCATATATTCATGTATTCATCAACTGCTGGGGTAAGAAGATAAATAAAACGTAGGATCCAACAGGGCTGGGATTACACTGAAGCCAATGAGACCAGTGGTGCAAACATAGGGTCCAAGCCTCTCTTGACTGAAAATTTTGATACACTGTTCATCATGGATAATTGTTGCATTCGTTTTGATGTTTAAAATATGGCAATAAAATATCATTTCTCAATTACTGGGTTTTTTGATGTTCTCTTACATTTTGCACTCAAGGCAAAGGTCTCAGTGGCTTCACCCTAGTCTCCCTCTGCTGTACCCTCAGTGCTAGCAGAGTCCAATCAGAGAAGTACAATTCAATTAAAATTTTATTAGTGTTGAAGATAATTAATATAGGGTAAGGAACTTGAAGCTAGGGAATTTAGAGATGTGGTGTGAGGGGAGGAGAAAATTTGGGAGATTTCACTGAACAATTTGCCCTTAAATTCCATTAAGGATGGACCGGATTTTACCAGGGAGTATTGGAACCGGAACCGGAAGACGTGCCATTCTAGGGACCAGAACCACTGGTATTCTTTCATTCATCCAACTACTTCTCAAGCTAGCTGTGTGACCAAATGACCCAGCCCTGGAGCTCCTGATCCTCTCTGTTCATCGTTAGTTCCTGGAATTTATTTTGGCTATGAGGGCCCCGGTGATTCTGGTCCATGGCCAGGCAAATAAGAATGCGAAGTTCATCCCTGCCCTTCAGAGGAAAGACAGGCTATTAGGGGAGATGACATGTTCAATATTAACTCTAAGAGTGAAGATGCAATGGGAAATATATAAAAGTAAATTGCTAGATTGTTGCTGGTGAGGAAGAATGGGGGGATTGCACAAGATTTTCTGCAGAAGGTCCTGGGTGGAACTTTGGGGAGAAGCTGGAGAGAGGGAAACATGCCGCTGGCTATATTATTAGCAAAATGAAAATACAGTGCCCTTTATTCAAAAAGCAAGAAAAAAAAGTGCCACGAAAGACACAAAATATAACGCTATCTCCTTTCTTCCATGTGTTCTCTTTGGAAAGGTTATGGTATTTTTTATTTGCTATTTAATATCATTCTAAGTAAAGAAAAATAAGCATTAGCATTTTAAATGATTAGCATCAATGTTGCCCTTCATTTTTAGATCGTGCCATGCTAGTTTTAAGGAAAGATATAAGAGCATTTAACTCATTATGAAATCACCGCAATCTGTGCTTTGTAGCGAGTCTGTGCACATGTACATTGTGGTTCACATATGCAGATGTGTTTCATACTTACCAGAACAGTTGAAACACAGCACAAAACTGACTCGAATGCTTTTTTAAAAGATTGAAGTAGAGTTGATTTACAACGTTGTGTTAGTTTCAGGTGTACAGAAAAGTAACTCAGTTATGCATATGTATATATAATTTTTCATATTCTTTTCCATTATAGTTTATTACAGGATATTGAATGTAGTTCCCTGTGTTATACAGTAGGACCTTGTTGATAATCTATTTTATATATAGTGTGTATCTGCTAATCCCAAACCCCTAATTTATCCCTCCCCTGCCTTTCCTCTTTGCTAACCATAAATTTGTTTTCTATGTCTGTGTGTCTGTTTCTGTTCTGTAAATAAGTTCATTTGTATTAATTTTTAGATTCCACAGATAAGTGATATCATATGATATTTGTCTTTGTCTGGCTTACTTCACTTAGTATGATAATCTCTAGGTCCATCTGTGTTGCTGCAAATGGCATTATTTCATTCTTTTATCTGGCTGAGTAGTATTCCATTGTATATATGTACCACATCTTCTTTATCCATTCATCTGTTGATGGACACTTAGGTTGCTTCCACGTCTTGGCTTCTTGATACGTGCCCATTCTACCCACACTCTACCTTTGACTTACTGATGAATAAGGAAGAACTGAAAGGAAGAGGAACTATGGGTTGCCCTTTCCTTCTATGTCTGCATTTCAGAGTAAATGGTTAGCTAATACAGGGAAGGAAAACAAGTAAGAAAGGACATGTTAGGATTCCTTGGTTGTTGTCTTTCTTTTGCATTCAAAGCACGTTCTGGTTGGAATGGAAAGCATGGCCTCTTGGGGTTGTCCCACTTAGTTGTTGATGTAACATGCTTACCCTGGACCTGATTGGAGTTTTGCTCACCTCTCAGACATCATGGAGTCATCAGAATTCTGTGTTCAAGGGGCATCAAGCATGCCAGATGTGAGTCGAGCAGGGAAGAACACAATGGACACGTATATTGTGTGGATTTCCTCTGCTCCAGACTTCACTTACAAAACGCAAGTTCAAAGACAAAATTACTAGTAATTTCAAGATGGTAAAGACAGAGTGTTAAGCTAAGTGCCAGGCCCCAAGCATGGGGCCCCATGTGACTGCACAAATCTATGCCCGTAGAGCTGGCTGGGGGAAAGAAGTTGATTCTTTGTCATGGTAGAAGCCTAGGACACGTGGAAGGGGAAGTAGACATTCTGGCATGGCTAGTTATAGCAAGGAGTATACAGTACAGCTGACATTTATTAAACTTGTATTATGTTCCCGATATTGTCCTAAACACTTCACATCTTTTTTAAAGTTTGCCCAGGAGCTCTGTGAAGCAGTACTGTTATGCACTCCATTTTTCAGATGTGGAAACTAAGACAGAGGCAGATCAAATAATTTGCTCAAGCTCAGGCCCAGGCTCTGGTGGCCAAGGCTGCTCTGAACCAGCCCCTCGTGCTTTGTGTATGCAGGAGAGGAAGTGGTGGAGCCAGAAAATGTGAGGTGGTCCTGGGAGTCACGCGATGTCCCTCTAGCACCTCACTTAAGGGGCTGTTGTACCCTGGGACAATCAGAAGAGGCCTAAATAAAACATGCATGTCACCAGGTAGTAACCTAGAAAATGCCCTAATTACATTCGCTCCCCTGTTTTCCAATGGGAGGTAGAAGATCCTGAGGCTCCTGGGCAGGAAGTCGTAAGCCACAAGCTGTAAGGAGCCTGGGTCCCTTTACCACCATATGGAAAAGTCTGAGAACATCCACGCTGACCTGGACAGTGTTCGAAGCATCGACTTCTGTTGTGTGAAGCCGCTGAAATGTGAAGCAGTAGCTAGTGTTATCCCAACACACCCATCCGCCAAACCAAACTCCACCAGAGCATAAACCATCTTTGCTTTAAACAGATATAGTTCAAATAATGAAACAGGCCTAGGCATATCAACATGCATAAAGCTCTACAACAAAATGCTGTGTTATAAAAAAGTTCAGTGGTGATTTTTTAATTGAAATGAAATTTACATAATAGTAAAATAGACAGATCCTCAGTGTTCAGTTTGATGAGTTTTTATATTTTTATACCCTTGTGTAGTCACCACCCAGACAAGATTGAAAACATTTCCAGCAAGCCAGAAAGTTTCTCTGTATCTTTTCTTTCTTTTTTTAATATTTATTTGGCTGCATTTAGGTCTTTGTTGCTGCACGCGGGCTTTCTCTAGCTGTGGTGAGGGGGGGCTACTCTTCGTTGCGGTGCGCAGGCTTCTCATTGCGGTGGCTTCTCTTGTTGCAGAGCACCGGCTCTAGGCGCACGGATTTCAGTAGTTGTGGCTCACGGGCTCTAGAGCACAGGCTCAGTAGCTGTGGCGCATGGGCTTAGTTGCTCCGTGGCATGTGGGATCTTCCCGGACCAGGGCTCAAACCCGTGTCCCCTGCATTGGCAGGCAGATTCTTAACCACTGCACCACCAGGGAAGTTCCTATATCTTTTCTCTCTTGACAACCACTACCTTCTGGAGGAAACGCTATTTCGACTGCTATCATTGGTTATAAACTTCACTGGTTCTTGGACCCCATACAAAGAGAATCACACTCTTATATCTGGTTTCTTTTACTCATTGTAATGTCTTTGAGATCAATCCATGTTATGGGGTGGATTAGAAAGGTCTTCTATTTTTCATTTCTATTTTATATTTAATCATATAAATATACCACAACTTGTTTATTCATTCTATGATTGATGGACATTTGGGTTGTTTCCAGTTTGGGACTATTACAAATAAAGCAGCTATGTCTGAACAATTCTTTTTATGGATACATGCACTCATATCTCTTGGGAATATGCTTAGAAGTGGAATTGCTGGTCATGTATCATTTCTTAATCATTCTATTAAGGCTCTCTGAGGTACGAGCACAGTTATGAGCAGCTAGGAAATGGGCAATTAGCATTTGCTGACTTCTGTTCATTCTTACAGTTATCACAAATAAAATATTCAAATAAAGTCATGTGAGGTCTACACTGAGTGAATAAATATCATCCTTAACACAAGTATGAAAGTGTTCAAAATAATGAATATTTAAAACTAGTATTGCCTTATGTAGCAAATACAAGCTCTGTTTGAAGCTACCAATCATTTCTTATGAACTAAGCCACAGACTAAAAGCCTATGTAGAAATGAAGATGCTGATTAATTAAAGTGCATTTGGAAAAAAGTGAATGGAGAAAGGAAGGTAAGAATACCAAAACACTTCTAAATTAAATCTTGATTTTCAGCGGTCTGAAAGATCAGTTTAAGATGAGCTGAGTAATTCCTAAGTGGACTGTAATAATCTATGTACATTGTGAGCACACAAAAATATAGTACATTGTTAAATTCTTTGTCAGTCACAGAAGAAATCTAGTGGTTCAAGACACATCTTCCCCAAACATGTCAATTAAGCGTACTTCTTTTTTGGAGTTATGTTTATATGCATTGAAAGTGGAAATGTAATTTTTGAAAATTCGGTGAAAATATTCTTTCTATTTAGGAAGGGAATAAAGTGAATCTTACTCATTTTCATGGAATAAACTAATTCATCTACAAACAATAACACATATAATGCTTAGGATTATGGGCTATTTCCAGATTCTTAAAATCCCTGAGTGACCATCATAACTTCGAATTTCCTTGTCTTTGTCAGTTTAAATGAGATTCTCAAATTGAGGACAATACAGATCTTAAAGACACTTCTTATTTCCATGTATCATAGCACTTTGCAATAAACCTGCCTCATCCCAAATTTACAAAGCATTGTGTAAAATATTAATCACACAGCTGCTACAGATGCACTGCAGAACAGATTTTGAACATCTAGAGATGATACACTTGGAGCAAACAATTGAATCCAGAATTGGCAGAGAAAATAAGAAAGACCTGAATTACCGTTTATGCAGATTTAGAACAAAACCTTCCACTGTGGTCATGCCAAATAATGGCTGGCTAAGGATTTGAGCTCCAGGTCTGTGTCTTTTCTGACCACTTTGGGCAGGTAACTTAGCTTCTCTGCGTCTCAGCTTCCTTATCTATAAGAATGGGGAAGGTAACCATGCCTGCTTCTAGGGATGGTGTGAGGAATAACTACGACAGTAGATGGATATGCTGTACACAGAGTTTGGCACAAAGCAGGTGGTCAGTGAGAATGATCTGTTATTTTGGGAAAAAAATAAATTGATGATCTTGGAAAACTTAGAAAAATGCCAAAGGCTAAAAGCTTTTCTTGAAGATACATCTTTATAAATTAATTAATGCAACAGAAATTTGTAACAGTGTTTCCAAGCTGCCTATCCCTGGGCTGGCACTATTATAGGCTCTGGAGAGAGAAGAGTGAGCAGGGTAGACAAATCCCTCCCCTTGTAGGGCTTCACGTCGTTGAACAGGACGTAAATTCTCTGAAAGAGGAGGGGTGCTCTTATCTTGGCAAAGACTGAGCACAAACCAGATACATGGTTGGATTCAGACTTGCAGAAATAATATCTTCTGGTGACAGACTCCTTTGCTGATCTACAAGTTCTAGCCTTTAATGATGGTATTTTGAGAGAAATGACTCAGTTCTTTGAAAAAATCTTTTTGTGAATATTTTTTTCCATAGCATTTCCTAACTGCAACCAACGTATCCAGTTTCTAGAATGCCTGGAAATGTTTTTCCAATGGGTGAAAATACAGTCAACCAGAAATCTCCAAATGCTGGATTTGGCACTGAGCTGATCTGGTCTGAGCCATAGTCACAATTACTTGTATTATCTTGACCTGCTCGTTTCTTTTCTGGTCATTCCATTCACATAAATAAATGCAAGGGATTGGACTAAGTAATTCCTAAAATCACTCCCAGCTCTTAATTTCTTAAAGTGAATGCAATTTCATTCCCATTTAAGGACCAGAGAAATACCTTTATTTTATGGAAAGCTCCTTACTCCTTCTTAACAGTATTTTTGCACTCATTAACTAAACTAAGAACCTGGGAAATTTAATTTTTTAAAGCAGAATCTGATATTATTCTCCACTTTATGGGGGCAGTGTCTACTGGGAAGAAAGGAAAGCAGTTTCTTTGTTATCCCAGTCATTTTAACAGCATCTTCCATTAGATATGTAAGTTGAATGACAGGAAGCTTTATTTGTTTGTTTGGATAAACTACAGGTTGAACTTGCATCACTTTTGGATTTAATTAATTAATGGCAAGAAAATCTAAAAATGCAGATCATCAAATGTTCTTTTCTGGCATTTCTTTTAATGATTCTTACTCATTCTTGAACTTGTTCATGACGTTAAAAAATGATGATGGTGAACAAAATCAGATAACTAAATAAATGGAGAGATGGTCCATGCTGATGGATGGGAAGACTCAATGTTGCCAAGATGTCAGTTCTTCCCAATCTGATCTGTAGATTTGATGCAACTCCAATCAGAATTACAGCTGTCATTTTTCAGATAATGACAAACTAATTCTAAAGTTTATATGGAGAGGCAAAAGACCCAGAATAGCCAATAAAATATTGAAGGAATAGAAGAAAGGCGGAGAACTGACATTACCCAATATCAAGACTCTAGTGAGCTACAGTAGTACTGGCAAAGCTGTAGACAAATAGATCAACTGAACAGAACAGAGATCCCAGAAAGAAATCCCCATAAATATAATCAACTGACCTTTGACAAAGTAGCAAGAGCAGTAGAACAGAGCAAAGATAGTCTCTTCAACAAAAGGTGCTGGAACAACTGGACATCCACATTCAAAACAATGAAGCTAGACACAAACCTTACACCCTTCACAAAAATTAACTTGAAGTGGATCGTAAATCTAAATGTAGAATGAAAAATTATAAAACTCTAAAATATAACAGGAGAAAGCCTAAATAACCATGGGTATGCCCATAACTTTTTATAACACCAAAGGCACAATTCACAAAAGAAAGACTTGATAAGCTGAACTTCATTAAAAGTAAAAACTGTTGGTCTGCCAAAGACAACGTCAAGAGAATGAGAAGACAAGCCACAGAGTGGAAGAAAATGTTTGCAAAAGACATATCTGATAAAAGACTGTTATTCAAAATATACAAAGAGGTCTTAAAAGTCAACAAGAAGAAAACGAACAACCCAATTAGAAAATGGGCCAAAGACCTTAACAGACACCTCATCAAGGAAGAAAAACAGGTGGAAAATAAGCATATGAAAAGATGCTCCACATCTTATGTCAGGGAAATGCAAATTAAAACAAAAATGACACGCCTATTAGAATGGCCAAAATCCAGAACACTGACAACATCAAATGCTGACGATGACGTGGAGCAAACGGAGCCCTCATTCCTTGCTGACAGAAATGCAAAATGGTGCAGGCACTTTGGAAGATAGTTTGGCGGTTTCTTACAAAACTAAACATACTCTTCAGATGTGATCCAGCAATCGTGCTCCTTGGTATCTACCCAAAGAAGCTGAAAGCTTATGTTCACACAAGAACCTGCACACAATTGTTTATAGCAGCTTTATTCATAACTGCCCAAATTTGGAAGTAACCAAGATGGCCTTCAGTGGGGAAAAATATAAACTGTGGTACATCCAGACAATGGAATAGTATTCAGCACTGAAAAGAAATGAGCTACCAAGCCAGGAAAAGACTCGGAGAAACATTAAGTGCATATTCGTAAATGAAAGAAGCCAATCTGAAAAGGCTACTTACTGTAAAATTCCAACTGTATGACATTCTGGAAAAGGCAAAGCTATGGAGGCAGTAAAAAGATCAGTGGTTGGCGGGGGCTGGCAGTTGGGAGAGCAATGAACAGGTGGAGCACAGCAGACTTGTAGGGCAGTGAAACTCCTCTGTATGATGCTATAATGATGGATACATGTCATTATACATTTGTCCAAACCCACACAACACCAAGAGTGAACCATCATGTAAACTATGGACTTTGGGTAATTATGTTGTGTCAGTGAAGGTTCATTGATTATAACACATGTACCACTCTGATGGGGGATGTTGACAACGGAGGAGGCCATGCCTGTGTAAGAGGCCGTTGGTATATGGGAAATGTCTGTACCTCTCCCTCAGTTTTGTGGTGAACCTAAAACTACTCTAAAAAATAAAGTCTTAATTAATAAATAAATAATAATGACAATGATAATGATGAAGTATAGTTCTTCATATGAGGACATCTGAGTTTTTTAAGGAGGGGGTGGTCATTCCCTCTAGATTAATTTTTTTACTGCCTTTTACCTCTGAGCATAAAAAGAATGACTTGTTGGGTTGACTGCCACGAAACTGTTCTACCAGGAGGTGTCTCATTCCTACCAAGAAGTGTGTACCCACTTCTTGGTTCTTCCTTCGGGCTTCAGTGGAGTGTTTGAAAGAAGCCTTTGTGGCTATTGAGGTTAGAGGAAAGACCAGTCATGAGAAGTGATGTGGAGCCACTCACATTATTGCCCTCAGACCCATTAGTTAACTTCCTTGAGCCTCAGTTATTTTCACCTACAAGATGGAACAAATCCTCGTTGCCAAGGGGATTAACTAGAATCTCACTTTAAACATGTTGAATCAAGTGCCTAGATCTTGAGTGCTCAGTGAAGTTTAGTCCTCCTTTTTATTTATTAAAAAACATTTTTTAAATTAACATTTATTTTTGGCTACATTGGGTCTTCGTTGCTGCGCATGGGGCTTTCTCTAGTTGCGGCGGGCAGGGGCTACTCTTCGTTGTGGTGCGTGGGTTTCTCATTGCAGGGGGCTTCTCTTGTTGTGGAGCACGGGCTCTAGGTGAGTGGGCTCAGTAGTTGTGGCGCACGGGCTTAGCTGCTCCGTGGCATGTGGGATCTTCCTGGACCAGGGCTTGAATCCATGTCCCCTGCATTGGCAGGCGGATTCTTAACCACTGCGCCACCAGGGACGTCCCTAGTCCTCCTTTTTATCATGGAAGATGATGAAAAAATGCACACGAGTGGTAGGCAATGAGACCTACCATCTTGAGACCAAATGTCCTCAAGAAAGGCAGTAGCGGGAAGGTCACGGGCTTGGCCCCGGTCCCCCCACCCCGCCTGACTCCACGACTTACCTCGTACGTGTCACAGCTTTGCACAATCAGTTTGCCATTCAGAAAGAAGACCATAGGAAGAGTAAAGAAAGAAATGGTTCTGAGTCTTGGCTTCTCCAAACCTCAGTTTTCTCATCTGTAGCATGGGAATGATAGTTTCTGCGTGAAATTGAATTGTGAGGCTCTAATGAGATAAAGAGTGTGAAAAACTTCTCCCAAATGTAGAGCATTCTAAATAACGGAATGCACCGTCGTCTGCACTGTTGTCTAGGGAAATCCACAAATACAGAGGGAGCCATGTTGAGATAAGTCTTGTCCTGAAAAATCACAGACCTTTTCGGCAAGCCAGAGGCAAGGACGTGGGGACTTTGTGAATTTAAGTGATACCCAGTTCTGGTGTCCAAACTGAAACCAGTGGACCTATACCAGTGAAACATGACACGTGAGCAGTTTCCTCTTCTTGTTTTGGCATATTATATAACCTAAACTCCTCAAGTCCTAAAGCTCCTTTTTTTTCCTATTAAGTATTTCTAAATGTGAGTTTTATCAATAGTTCAGCTGAAAGCTCAATTGCATTGGGCCTAGCAGGCCTGTGAAGGACCTGTGGACATTAGGAAAATTAGTCCTTGCTATTCCTCCAGCATAACAAGCTCAGTTCTGCCTCGGGACCTATGCACGTGTTGTGCTATGCCCTCCACCTAAAATTCTCTTCCCAAACTTCGTGGTTTCTTCTCTCACTTCAGGGAAGTCTCTGACGGGAGACTTTCCTGACCTTTCCTTTCTTGCAACATCAGCATCACCTGGGAATTTGTTAGAAATGAAAATTCTCAGACCCCATTTGAGAACTACTGAAACAGAAACCTGGGGGATGTGGCCAAGAAGTCTGGATCGTAAGAAATCCTCAAGTGAGGGCTTCCCTGGTGGCGCAGTGGTTGAGAGTCCGCCTGCCGATATAGGGGACATGGGTTCGTGTCCCGGCGTGGGAAGATCCCACGTGCCGTGGAGCGGCTGGGCCCGTGAGCCATGGCCGCTGAGCCTGCGCATCCGGAGGCTGTGCTCCGCAATGGGAGAGGCCACAACGGTGAGAGGCCCGCGTACAGAAAAAAAAAAAAGAAAAGAAATCCTCAGGTGATTCTGATGCAAGCTGAAGTTAAGAACAATGCTCTAGCCCCTTCTTGGTTTTGCTTCGCAAAGTCCTTATTCCCATCTGACGTTATATTAGCTATTTCTTTCCAGATTTCATGTCCGCTTCCTCTTCTAGAATCAAGCTCTCAGAGAGAGGATTGGTCACTAACGTATCCCCAGCACTCAGAATAGTATCTGACACACAGCGGGACCTCAAAAAAGACTTTGAAACGAATGATTTGTCACTTCAGGGTTGGCATCAGAACAGAATACGGTATGAGGACTTCCCTGATGGTCCAGTGGTTAAGACTTCACACTTCCAGTGCAGAGGGCGCGGGTTTGATCCCTGGTTGGGGAACTAAGATCCCACATGCCGTGTGGTGTGGACAGAAAATTAAAAGAAAAGAAAAGAATATGGTACAGAGCACAAACTGTCAGTGCATCATCTAAATTTCCATCCCAAGTGACATGAACAGGTGGATAAGGACCTAGAAGGGACTCAGGGCAGGAATTATATCTTCCATTTTACCTAATTCTACCAAGTTAGATTCGCTAAAGACACTCTACGGTTTGTAAATACTATGTCTTGGGCCATAACCCAGATCTCACAGTTCTTGTCCAGTCCCCTGACTATTCTGTTCAGAGTAGGGTGTCAGCAACGTTAATGCTAAGAGGTCATAAAAGTTTGGAAAGTGAGGAGACTTTCAAACTTCTTTTAGCAGTTTTTTTTTTCTAACTGTATGATTCCTCAGAATATTTAATGTACTAATTTATTTTGCAAATCTCTAAGTGGAAAATGCTTTAGAATGTAGTGATTCCCAAACTTTGCATCAGTAAGTCCCTTTTTCATTCTTTGGACAATCTCAAGGCACTAGTGAGTTCAACAAACTCTACCAACCTCTCAGTTCTGGCCATCAGACATGCCTCCTTGGTCAGTCACACAGTAATATGTCACTGGTGAGTTAACTGTATCAATTAGCTCCTGCTGTGTAACAAGCCACCCCACTGTTAATGACTTTTTAAAAAATCATTTATTATTTTTCATGATTCTGTGGGTTATCTGGGCAGTTCCTTAATTTGGAGTTGGATGATCTATGGTCATCTCACTTACATTCTGGTGGTTGGCAGCCTGGTCAGCCTGGGTGGCCCTTGGGTATAATGGATCAGCCTTGTTCCTAGTGGTCTTTCATTTCCTGCACATGGTGGTCTCAGCCCAAAGACCAGCAAGAGAGCAAACCCCAAAGCACAGCACTTTTTGAGTCTCTGCTTATGTCACATTTGCAAAGTTCGATCAGCCAAAGTGAGTCCTTTGTTCAATTTGGATTGAAGAGAAGGAAAAACAGACTCTGCCCTTCGAGGGGAGGATTAGCAACATCACTTTGCTAGGATATAACTGAGGCAAATGGCTGATATTCAGAGGCACAGAGCCGGACATCTGGCTTGAGAAGTTTTGAATGAGGACAATCACAGGTCCCTTTCCTTCTCTTGTAATTGAGCAATAACTTCCAAGGGCCCTCCTAACCTATCCCTGGTTCTTTGCTCGGCTTAGGGCATCGTGCCAGGAATTTTTCTGTATCAAGACTAGACACGTGGCTTCAGAGATTGATACCAAAAGCCAAGAGCAAAGGTCACGGTGTGGAGTGGCATAGTCTTGGCATAACTGTGCCACATACTGTAGGTTGGAGTTCACCTTCCTTTTATGCCACATGCATCCACAGGAAAAAATGACCGAGGCCAAATAATGCAATGTATTTGCACACAGCACAAGGTGGTAGGGTGTGTTCACCTTATCACAGCAAATGGTAGGAAGCATGCTTTGACAGTCTCGGCACTCTTGACAGGGAGGAAAGAATGTTCACATATTGAGTTATGGGAAAGTCATTCTGGCTTACGCACGAGTTAACTTGAGTTTGATGCCACTTAAAACACCCTGTTTTAGGTGTTTAGGTGTGGCCTATCAGACATAATTGGACATCTGCTTTAATTATAAGAGAAAAGGGTGCATATGGGCCAGAAGTGAAGAATGCCCATGAAATGCCTCCCTTCCTGGGATGCCCGTGTTGGTAACCCCTTCAGTGATAAGCTTCCCTTCCCAGGTGCTAAGGCCATACTGATTTGCTGTGTACGTGCTGGTCTGTTTTTTTTAAACCTTGAAGGAAGGTCTCCCTGACTTCTTTGATGTTCTTTGTTCTGACAAGATATAAAACTGTGCTGAAAACCGTGCTTCCCTGGAGCCATTCCTCAGAGTAATCCGGGAGGCTGTCTTCGGGGCTATAGTCCTTAGTTCGGCTCAAATAAAACTCTTTTCTATTTTTATTGTAGAGTGTTTATTGATTATTTTCACTGACAGCGGTCAATACACCTTGAGTGTGTAGTTTTATCTCCTCCATAAACATTCATTGAGGGCAAAGTTGGGATCAGGTGCTGGGCTCTTGAAAGATCACGGTGGACAAAGTAAGATAATCCTTCCGTTTGTGGAACTTTGAGTCAAGTGGACTAGAAAGACGTTTAAAAATATACCCAGATAGGGGCTTCCCTGGTGGCGCAGCAGTTGAGAGTCTGCCTGCCGATGCAGGGGACACGGGTTCGTGCCCCGGTCTGGGAAGATACCATGTGCCGCGGAGCGGCTGGGCCCGTGAACCATGGCCACTGAGCCTGCGCGTCGGAAGCCTGTGCTCCACAATGGGAGAGGCCACAACAGTGAGAGGCCTGCATACCAAAAAAAAAAAAATATATATATATATATATATATATATATATATACCCAGATAGATAGATACATAGATAGACATATAGATAGATAGACAAAGAAAAACAGAAGGTGGCATAAAGAAGGATGATGGGTGAAAGCACTTAGTTTAGCCGGGGCGGCCAGGGAAGGCTTCTCTGAGAGAGACATTTCAGCTAAGTGCTGAGGGATAGGTAGCAGACCACAAGGTGAAGGGACGTGGGGAAAACACTGAGACAGAGAAAGAAGTTTCTACCATGAGTCGTGGAAGGCTCATGGATTCTTGGATGAGATTTTATACCCTTTTTTGTGTGTTTTAGAAACTGTGTTGCACTGTCATTCACTTGGTCTGTCTGCAGTCTATGAATTGTTTATTTTCACCTTCAAAAGCAGTAAGTAAATCTTCTGCGGATACATTTCTTCTTCAATCATTCTTGGAGCAATGGAAACAGTATCTAAATAGTCGATTCCCTCCTTCCCCATTGGTTTTGTACCGATTGCCATTCTGTGTGATTTTCTTCTGAAGACAGGCCAACTTCATATATTTTCTAAATACACGTTTATTTTGTTTAAAACCTGAAAGAAACGGTATTCAAAAGAAAAGCGTTTCTTTCGAATTCTGTAATTGCTCTTCACCGTGCGATTTTGGCCAATTGGAGGAAGAATGTTTACTCTCAAGTTCTGAAATAAGTAAGGGAAGAGTCACAGAATGTTTATGTTATCGTGGTGTGCACATGTTTTTTTACATGTACATATATGTTTGCTTTTGCGTGTATATGTGTGTGTGTAAGTTCCATGACAGCAGGGTTTTCAAGTTTTGTGTTTTGTTTTCTGAAGTATCCCAAGCACCTAACATAGGACCAAACCCATAGAAAATGCTTAGTAAATATTTAATGAATATACGGTTTCAAATCCTGCTCCAATTTTTTTTTTCAAAAAGGAATAATGGCTATTATTTAATGAGCATCTATTATGTGCCCGACACCTTCTAAGCTCCACTTATTATACACAACAACCCTCTTAGAAAGATAGTAGTAGTATTCCCATTTTACAGATGAGGAAACTGAGACTTGTAAGAAATTAAGCAAATTACCTAAGATAATTTACTTAACCTCTAAGCTATAAGAAAGGGTTTTTATAATATATAAAAGTCAGTGGGAAGTGGGAAGTCAGTGGCCAGTGGCCACTGGGAAGAAACGTGGCCAGTGGCCAGTGGGAAGAAAGAAAAGTCAGTGGCCAATGGGAAGAAACGTTAAGGAAAGACTATCATAGGCATAGTAGAATATATATATAACATATGCTATGAGAAACCAAGAGTGAATCAGGGTAAAGCAACAGGTAAGGCAGAAGGAAATGGCAAGAGAATCCACCAGAATGTGTCCTGAAAAAGAAGAGAACACTCAAATCATTGTGCAATATATAAAGTCCTTTATCCCGAAGCCCCATCAACGTTTCCCAGTTTTTTTTCTTTTACCATATTGCTGGATTTGAACAAAAAGTAATTTAGAAAACATCTGCTTTAAATTATTGCCCTGTTTTAAATGCTGTGCTCTGTAAGCAGGATAAAAAGCAGAAGGATAGGATATACTTTCACAAGTTCGAGACCATCTTTAACCATCAGCTTATGCACTATTAGAAAAGGGAAGAACAGATTTCCTGGTGTACAGTGATGCCATATCCTGATTTCACAGCATCTTAAAATTAGGAATAACAAATAAGATGATTTGTAGGAACTAATGAACACTAGTTTTCATGATTCAATGTCATGGAAAGGTTCACGCACTTCTGTTTCTTAATGGGATGTGGAACCCAAAGGAACAAATGTTTCCTTTCTTCTGATATCCTAGATTGAGTTCCTCTTTCAGGGTTGCTACATTCTCACCTTTGAAAAGGATCGTGATCCAATATGTAAAGTTCAGACTCTCTCAATAGTTTTCCATTGCCTTTATATTTAAAAAAGATTCCAGGCCAGGTTTCTTCAATCTCAGAACTCTCGATGTTCTGGGCTGGGTAAGCCTTCGTTGTGGTTTGCACTCACTGGAGGGAACTGGGTAGCATCCTTGGCCTCTACCCACTAGATGCCAGCAGCGTATCCATCCACCTCGTGCTCCCCTCCCCTGCCCCCTCCCCAGGATGTGACAATCAAAACTGTCTCCAGACTTTGCCAAATGTCCCCTAGGGAGCAAACTCATCCCCAGTTGAGAACCATTCTTCTACCATATTGTCAGAAAATTTGAACTTTGCTGCCGAAATGATTTTCTAGATTAAGAAACTGCTTACTGGCATGTTTCAGCACCTGACAGAGAACAGAGAAAATGTGCAGTTTATTAATAACATATTATTTAATCCATTTCTATCCTAAAACCATTTAGTTGACTCAAAAACTTAGTTTTCCTCAAAATAGAGGAAAAGAAAAAAAATCAGCAAACAGATTTTAAAAAATCTGTTGAAATAACAGACTTCTCACAAACTGCCCAATAGACAGAAATGAATGTACCAAGAAGTGAGATGATTTTACAAGCGTTGCTGCAAAGTTAAAAAAGGCACATTCACTAGTTATGAATCACCTGCAGTTCTTTTGTTTGACCGTAAGTCCCTAAAAATGCAGCAAAGAAATTAATAACCTGGGAAATATACAGCACCCCAGAATGGATCTAAATATCTTGTAGTGTCACCTCGTTCCCTTTTATAGATGTTTCAATACAGAAATTGTGTATTTATTTTATTATTTTTTGTTGTTGTTGTTGTTTTTGCGGTACGCGGGCCTCTCACTGTTGTGGCCTCTCCCGTTGCGGAGCACAGGCTCCGGACGCGCAGGCTCAGCGGCCATGGCTCACGGGCCCAGCCGCTCCGCAGCATGTGGGATCTTCCTGGACAGGGGCACGAACCCGTGTCCCCTGCATCGGCAGGCGGACTCTCAACCACTGCGCCACCAGGGAAGCCCAGAAAGTGTGTATTTAAATTCATCATTCTATACTTTCTCTTGCCTTGCTCACATGCTACCTCATTACTCAGGGGAAACATTACAACATAAAACCATTCATCTTTTCAGAATACATCAGCAGATAAATAACCTACTCAAGTTGAAAGGACTCTACAAAGAAGGTTCTTTTTCTCAGGCTGTGGATTAGAGAAAGTGATGCATACTCACTGCTACTGCCAACATCACGAAATCATGAGAGCCAAAAGGACGTGGTTTACCCTGTGAAGGTCGGCTGCCCAATGAGGATAAATGAGCAGAGAGTTGTTAATATGCCTACATGACCCACGGCTAGTCAGCGAAATGCTTACCTCAGAAATAAAATCCCAAGTCAGTGAAATACTTACAGGTCATTAGGAATGATAAATGAAAAACCTGTCAGACCGTAACCTAGACTTGACTGAAGATACTCACTGATTAAGGGACATAAGTGCCCATCAGACAGTCTATCAAGTAAAGCTGATGTACGGTTAAGAAGGTCCTCACTACTAGGGTGCCACCCAGGGAAAGCAGATGTGGAACAAAGTAGTGAAGTAGAATGAGAATGATTTATTTAGGTTTCCTCTGAACTCTTTTCTTTCTTTTTTTTTTTTAAATTTTTATTGGCGTATAGTTGATTTACAATATTGCGTTAGTTTCAGGTGTACAGCAAAGTGAATCAATTATACATATACATATATATCCATTCTTTTTCAGATTCTTTTCCCATATAGGTTATTACGGAGTATTGAGTAGAGTTCCCTGTGCTATACAGTAGGTCCTTGTTGGTTACCTATTTTCTGAACTCTTTTCTAATTAAAACATTTTCCCATCTGTCATTAGGAGTTATCTCCTTGGCAATAGCAAATGAGAGATTGGGGATTGCATGCAGGGTATGTATACATATACGGATACAGGACAGTTAGCTTAACACTGAGCTTGTAACCGAATTTAATTGAACAGCAAATATTTTCAAGCAGAATATAGAGCATTACGCTGTTTCACATTCTGTTCATTTGCAGCAACCTTTTCAGAAGTCACCTTTGAATAAAATGAACACAATTTGCTCTGAAATGTGAATGATCACTGAAAACACGGTTGAGTCTTCTTATGGTGACATAGGACAGCTCTGGAGGCCAAAGTCTGGATAATTTCATTCCTCTAGAACATGCACTTAACAGAAAACACCCTCTGAGACCCTAAAGCAAAACCCCACAAATGGTCACTTATGTTCTTCACTGATCGGCTTACTCTCCTTGCATTTACATTTCTTATCAAGTCTCGTTACCGGTTTCACATACCTCTGTAGAGTGGAAGGAACAATCTAAGAACAGGTTGAAAAGAAAACATACGTGAAAGGGTAAAAACTGGGTGGGCAGCAAAGAGTGTGTTACTGGGAATTAGAGTTCATTTGCTGTCATCCTGTCAACAAAGACCAAAAACTCTAAGGCAGTCACCTACCTGTGTTGGATATTATGCCACAGTTACCATAAGAAGTGATCCTATCAGAGAACCACAGACTTCTGGATTGGGGGGTGGGGGGACTCATAGTCTACCCTCCCCCTCCCCTGCCAGACTTTCAAACCCTTTATTTTTCCTGTCAAATGGTTTTCTCACTTATGTTTTAACCCCCATGGGAATGGGAATGTGTTATATTCTGACTCAGAATTTTTCAATCAAATTGACAAAGAGTAAGACAAGGCTAAGGATAAAATTGGCTGGTACCCGTCAAGAAACATCTACTCAGGACGACACCTTCTATCTCAAAATACGTTGATATTGGCTGGTATTCCTGAGTAGTCCGATTTCTATACTTGCATCCCTTCTCCAATTTGCCAATCTAGAAATCATAACAAGAAAATAAGGTTAGCCTGAGATACTCACTCTTAGGGAACTCATGCTGACTATTAAGTATCACCACTATCTCTTTTAGGGATCTAGAACTGTTCCTTCAGGTTCATTTTACATTCATAAGTCAAAGGCCACAGTTTCTCATCCCTTCTGAAATCCAGATGAACTGCTTGATGATTTTAATTGTATATAAGGGCCCTTGCTCACAGACATAAGAATAAAAATGAAACTTAAAAAACTTTCATCAAAAATGGATAGAAATAAGAAAGTATCTCATGTGAGGTCAGCTTCATTTATGTGGAAAATTCACTTGCCAGGGATTCTTCATTTCCTAATCATGCCAGTTATAGGAAGTAATTCTGTAGATCAGTGGTTTTCAAAGTGTGGTTTTTCAGACCTGTTAGAAATGTAGAATCTTGGGTCCCACCCAAGACCTTGTCACTAAATCAGAGCCTCTGGGGGTGCAGCCCAGCCATCTGTGTTTAACAAGCCCTCCAGTTGATTCTGGTGTGCACTGAAGTCTGAGAACCACTGTTGTAGAAAGGAAAATATATATAATTGGGATGATAGTGCTCAGCCTTCCAGTGCCCCTAACTTACTGATAATGGTGATGATCATGATGATAATGAGAGTCTCAATGGATAATTTTTTTTTTTTTTTTTTTTGCGGTATGTGGGCCTCTCACTGTTGTGGCCTCTCCCGCTGCGGAGCACAGGCTCCGGACGCGTAGGCTCAGCGGCCATGGCTCACGGGCCCAGCCGCTCCGCGGCATGTGGGATCTTCCTGGACCGGAGCAGGAACCCGTGTCCCCTGCATCGGCAGGCGGACTCTCAACCACTGTGCCACCAGGGAAGCCCCCAAAATCTACGTTTTAAACAATATCCTCAGGTGATTCTATGCACAGCGAAATTCGAGGAGCACTAGTTTATCTAGACCTACCCCCTTATTTTACCTGAGGAAACTGAGACCCGAGGAAATGGAATGACCTGGGCAAGGTAACAAATCTAGTTAAACTGGAACCGATCCAGTTAATCTGGAATATGCTGTTCTCCATATCCCTGCAGCCTTCAACTGTATGCCATGAAAACGTTGCTGCCGCTGCCACTGTGATTACTGAGAGCTTCCTAGGTTCTTAACTTGTGCTCCTCCCTTTACAGGGATGATCTCAGTTACCACATCCTGTGAATTCAGTACTATGATTACCTCCATTTTTTTCTGATTGGGAACCAGAAACCTAGAGAGGTTTCAGTACTTGCCCCAAATCATGCAACTTCCAAGTAGCAAATCAGAGATCAGAATTTACGTAGTCTGACTTTGAAATCAGGATTGTAGCTACCAGATGTATACTGCACATATCCCTTTATCTTCTCCTATGAGTCTAAAAGCTTCTTCCTAGCTGTCATCCATCTATCCATCTATCATCATCTAACTAGTTGTTTGGAGATTGGAGAGTGCATAAGATGAAGTCACTCTACTTGATGTCTCTTTTCCTTTCATTGATCTCAGTGACGGTGTTACCAAGGCTGTTGCTCCAGAATCATACCCCTGCCCCTCCCTCACATAGGAACCAATTACTCTTATCTAAGTTTCAGGAGGAAGCTGCAAAGAGAAGAAAACAAGAACTGGTTAGAACCTACTAGGCCCAAGATGGTAGAGCATTTGTCTTCCAGTGGACCTCGAGCCTCATTATGTGCTCATTATAATACATTAGCTAAACGACACACCCACCAGCGCCATGACAGTTGACAGTTGGCATGACAACAGCCAGAAAAGTCCTTACAAGGACTGCAAAGGAGAGTTGCATCAGTTCCGAGTCCAAATCACACCCCTGTTCTCGGATAACTCATGAATATTCCTCTCACTCTTTCCAATTCCCTCCCTTTTACCGCGACTCTCCCATAGCTTTGGTGCCTCTGCCGCAATTGGGTTGAGAAGTTGATTTGTGAACTAGGTTCCCGCTTCTCCATTCTTTGGCCATTGAATAAAGCTTGTGCCGTTCCAGTCTCAGCACGGGTTACCTTACTGGCTGTGCGAATCCCATCAGAAAAGGAACCTCTCTGGCTGAGGCAAGGGGTCTCGGGCTGGGCTAGGACCCTGGCGCAGTCCAGTCGACCAATTCGGTAACACTAGCAGTACAGCTGGTTAGAAAAGAAAGCCAAAGGTCCCTTACCATTGATGCACCTTCCGGGCTGTGCAGCTCAGTTGTCCTACCCCTCAGGTCTTCGTCCCCATCACCCTAGGAGCCCCGGCTTAGCAGTCACTGCACTTAGAGATTGTGACACCCTTGACGACTGCAGTGGAGGAATAAGAAGGCTGTTGATCCATCTCCCTCCTCTGGAGCACTCAAATGTTGAAGAAAACAAAGTTTAAGAACAGTTATTACTGAGCCATACCTTAGATAAACTAATTGCTTTTGTGTGGTTTTCTTGAAAACCCAGCATGTAAAACGTTGTTTCCCGTAGAAACCTCTGCATTCCAGTCATCTTAACATCTGAAATGTAACCCGAGAGTAAACTGGAAACAGTCTTTATTATGTTCCAATATAATTAACGGTTTCACTTCTCCATAGCACCTTGCGCGTAGGCGGGCCTCTCACTGCCGTGGCCTCTCCCGCTGCGGAGCACAGGCTCCGGACGCGCAGGCCCAGCGGCCATGGCTCACGGGCCCAGCGCTCCGCGGCATGTGGCATCCTCCCGGACCGGGGCACAAACCCACGTGCCCTGCATCGGCAGGCGGACCCCCAACCACTGCGCCACCAGGGAAGCCCCATAGCACCTTTTAAAAAGTGTTTGAATGTTTCAGAATAAAACTTTTCTGGCAATAAGCCAGTGCGTTCTCCTCATCCCATGTACACGTATATTTGGTAAGCAAAAATAATATGAGAAAGCCCGGTTTTACAGAAATATCTAAATTAGAATGAGTTTTAAAAATTTAAATTTGAGTTAGCCATTAAGTATTATTAAAATATCATGTCATTTATACAAAAGCACATTTTTACACAACTTTTCAGAATCTGGCTATTTTATACAGCGAGATGAACTAGGGTCACCGTGAATCTAGACAGTAAACAGATACTTTAGAAATCGTGGCTATATGAATCATAAGTAATACAATTGCACAGATCTGTAATATCCCCAAAGGAAAATAGTCCAGAATTTTATTTATATCTGGAAACAAACTGAGTCTGTTTATTGGTAAAGAATATCACCAATGCATATTGGTAAAGAAATATTACCATAAAGAATATTACCTATGCATTCGTGCATAATGCACATGTGTGTGCACACACACACTCACACACACGCAGTATTTGATTCCCAATATCTTCTATTAGGCTTCAAGATCCTCAAGGTAAGAGGCCTGCCTAATTCATGTTTTAATTTCTCTTATGAAAGTAACATGGGTTTTTTGCCTTAATAAATGTTTGCTGAGCTGACTACCACACCTTAACTACATATATCTGGAATTTCGGTTGTGAACTTTATTTAATAGGGAATGGAAAAGATTTGTGGGGTTTTTTGTGGGACTGTAATTTTCAATCTCCTGATTTTTGTGATTTTTTTTGTAAGCTGGTCATAATGCTATATAGTTCTCTGATTTTATTTCTTTGGTACAAAAAAAGCAAAATGAATGCATTGTGATTGAGCCATGGAGGCTGGTTGCTTGCATATGTAATAGGGGCTCTAAATTACCGCATAAACACAGCTGCAGTTTCTCAGTCTGGAGCTTTGAGAAGCATGCGGACTGGTGAGTGAGGGTATTTGGAGCTCTAAATTTAAGAGCATTATTATGAGCTGCAATAGACAATCATCCCGCCTTATTTAAATCTCTGGGTAACTGTAAAACCGGAGTAGGTCTTACTTAAACATTCAGGTTTCTTATCTATGCCCAAATCTGAACCAGCAAATTTAGCCCATATCTTAAAAGCTGACAAATTGTACTTTATGGTATATCATTGTCTACTGCATTTATGAACTTATCAAAAGGGTAACAGTTTCAAAACAGTCTATATTTAAATTAATTGTGTATATTTAATTAATTTATATCAGAAAAACTGATATAAACCATGCTTTCTTACAGGGACAATAATCCCATGCAGGAAAATCGATGAAAATATTTACATCTCTATTTATCGTGTTACATATACATACATATAAACACACACACATATGTATTAAAAGTCTTCTGCCTGAATTTTAGGTTGAAAAGCAATGAGGAAATGTAAATTTAAAAATATATCTTCCAAATCACCCTTATTTGAGGAGAAAAGATACTTCTAAAGAATAGGTACCTTGTTTGCTAAATTGGGTATTTAAATAACTTTAACAGGAAATATGTCTCATAATTTAAACAGTGCTTTCATATAATTTATACTTTCAATGCCTTCTTTTTAATATTTCTCCAGAGGTTTTTAACAGAATTAACCACTAATTTAATTGCAGGAAATCAAATCAGGAAAGTTTTGCATACTAAATGAAATGGGAAATATCATTGTGCTCTAATACTAACTCAACTAATTCAATAGAAAATTGGAATTAGAGTCAAAGTTATCGTTTGGCCATTCTTCTATGGCTAGCTAGATTTATGAAGGGTCTAGAGACCAAGGTCAGGGCTGGATTAATTGCATTATAAATTATCTACTTTGTGGTATAAACTTGGCCAATTATAAATCCAAATACTTTTTCCTGTGGGCAACCAATACTTTAATGGATTATCTCCTTCTACGATCACTTCAGGAAATTCAGCCTAAACACTACAGTTAACCAGCGTTACATTGAACAATAAACACTATTAGAACAAACAGACCAAAAAAACCAGAATAGGCCACCGGTCCCTTCACCCACTCTCTAAGGTCAGATGGCCTTGGCGGTGATCGTAATGCTGAATATTTCCTGATTTTCTTCTCACCATTAAAAATGTTTGTAATTAAAAATTATTTGTAATTGAAGAAGTGTTTGTTTTGCATGTTTTTTTAAAAGAAGTGATATTCCTAACATTTTTCAGACCACATGGTTAATTCAAACAACCATAAAACATTTACATTTTTCCGCTGTTCTAATATTTTTAAAAAATTTATTGAAGTTTAGTTGATTTACAATGTTATGTTAATTTCTGCTGTACAGTAAAGTGATTCAGTTATACATATATATACAATCTTTTTTTCATATTCTTTTCCATTATGGTTTATCACAGGATAGTGAATATAGCAGCACCCTGTGCTATATGATAGATCTTGTTGTCTATCCATTCCATATATAACAGTTTGCATCTGCTAATCCCAATCTCCCTCTCCATCCCTCCCCTCCCTTCCCTCCCCCTTGGCAACCACAAGTCTGTTCTCTATGTCTGTGAGTCTGTTTCTCCTAAGTGTATGTCATATTTTAAATTCCACATATAAGTGATATCATATGGTATTTGTCTTTCTCTGCGTGACTTACTTCACCTAGTATGATAATCTCTAGTTTCATCCGTGTTGCTGAAAATGGCATTATTTCATTCTTTTTTATGGCTGAGTAATATTCCATTGTGTATATGTATCACATCTTTATCCATTCATCTGTCAATGGACATTTAGGTTGTTTCTATGCCTTGGTTATTGTGAATAGTGCTGTTATGAACATAGGGGTGCGTGTATCTTTTTGAATTACAGTTTTGTCTGTATACATTCCCTGGAGTGAAATTGCTGGATCATATGGTAACTCTATTTTTAGTTTTCTGAGGAACCTCCATACTGTTTTCCATAGCGGCTGCACCAACTTACATCCCCACCAGCGGTGTTCCTCCTCTTCTCTTGAAAGCACTTCCTGCAAAAATTGCTTCGACAGGAATCTTCGTCATAGACTCTGTTTCTAGGGAACCAGACTTGAGACGCTGGATTTCAAAGCCAGACAATTCTGGGTTTGTATCTGGATTCCTCTAAGTGACTATAGGTGAGTTAGGTAAATGCCTCAGTTTCCTTATGTGTTAAATGGATCTAATGCTGCCCACTTGACGGGTTTGTTGCAGGAATTAAAGGGCACCATGTAAAAGCCCTCAGCTCAGCGACTGGAGGGTGGGGGGAACTGCCCAGAGCTGCCTTTGATCTTTCCCTGACTTGCCCTTTGGCCTTGGGCATGTTAATGTTTTTGTGCTGTCTGTTTCCTTTGTGGGAACTCCACGTGTGTCTAACACCAGGCTGCCTCATCCATGACTGAAGTCAGAAATATTTTTTCGAGTGGTAAAGTACTTGGCAAAATGTGGAGTGCAGGCATAAAGCATAATGAGTATTAATTATACAGCCGAGGGTGAAACTGACCTGGGAGAGAAGTGGCTGGGAGTTTAGAGGCCAGGAGAGACGAGTGGTCCAGCCAGGGCCTTTCCTGAGCCTTTCCTGCCCAACCAGCAGTACTGTGAACGTGTGGACCTTGGAAACTGCTACCTGGTCCCCCCAGGTCCAGGGAGCCCAGTCACCTGGCAGCAGAAAAAGGAGGGAGAGAGTTGGGGCGTCTTTGTGCCTGTGGCCTGTCTCCATGCAGAGTTGCTTCTTGGCTTTGAGGTCTAGACTCAGTGGTCACCTCCTCATAAAGGCCTCTCTGACCAGCCCATTTGAAGTGCCCTCCCCTATGGCATGGCCCAGTTTTACTGTTTTCTCAACACTTCACCACCATCTGGCATTAGCTTGTCTAGGTATTTGTCATTGTGCGTACCGTCTCTCTGCTGGAACTCCTTCAGCATAGGGGTTCAGTGTATTCTGCTCACTGCACACAATAGGTCCTCCATAAATCCTTGGTCTTGGAGCCCCCAGGACTTCTCACACGTTGCTGGTGAGAGGTACAGCGCTTTGGAAATCTCTTCGGCTGTGTTTCACAACACCAAACATAAAAGCCTTCCTATGACCCAGCAATTCCATTCCTAGGTATGTATCCACAGAAGTGCAAACATGTCACCAAAAGACATGTACTAGAATGTTCACACCAGCACTTTCTATAATACCTCCGAACTGGAAGCTGCCCCAAATTCCCGGAAAATAGAATAGATGAACAAATTGTGGTGTATACATACAAGGAAATACTATACAGAAATGAGAACCCTCAACCAGAGGCAAAAACAGGCATGAATCTCACTAACATGATGATATGCTGTTGAGTGAGAAGAAACCACACACAGAAGAGCACACAGTCTATGATCGTGTGTATGTAAAACCTGAAAACTGGCAAAACTCTCAGTGTTAGAAATCAGGATAGAGGTCGCCGCAGGTGGGTGGACAGGGGAGCTGCTACAAGGAGCTGAGGGGGCCTCGAGGGTGCTGGTCCTATTCTGTGTTTTGGTCTGGCTGCTGTTTACACAGGTATGTACTGTTCGGGAACATTCGTCCAGCTGCGCACGGTGCGCCTTTTATACACACTTCAGACTATAATAAAATTGACGTTGAAACGACTGCATGGTGGTCTGCTCGGGAGAGTGTGGGAGCTCTCAATAACATTTACCTTAAAAAAAAAAAAAAAGTGCTGGGGGCTTGGAGCCCTGGAGTCTGGCGCCGGGTCAGGGGAGATGGGTCCACCGGCCTGGTTGACCTCGGCGGCGCCCAGCGGCGCTGCGCCCAGAGCGGCCGACGCGCGTGGAGGAGAGTGACACCGAGTCTCTAGGGGCCGCAGGACCGGGGCGGGGGCTCCGGGAGCTTCAGGGCAGGACCCGCCCGGGGTGTGCACCCCGACGAACCGCGCGATTCCCGGCCCTGGAGGCCCCCTCCGCCCCTCCACCCGCGCCCGCGCCCGCGCCGCCCCCGGCGCCCTGGGCGCGTCCCCGGCGTCCCCGCGGCCAAGGGCACAGCGCGCTCCCCTCTGCGGAATCGCGGCCACCGGGGTCCGCTCTCGGCGGGGTCGGGCCGGGGGTCCGGGGAGGGCTCCGGGGTCGCGCGGCGTTCTGGCTGGGCTCGGCCTCGGGAGGGCCGGCGGCGCCTGTCCCCGAGTGACCCCGCGGCAGAGGAAGGGCGGGCGCCGGCGGGCTGCGGGGACGGCCCGGGGGGAGGAGAGGGAGGAGGGAGGAGAGATGGGCGAGGGGGTGGGGGCCACACGGGCCGGCGCCTGGGGGCGAGAGGGTGGCAGATGCCCCGACCTAGGACAGGGGTGGAGAGAGCACTCTTCCTCCCCAACCCGGGACCAGGCGAGGCACGGGGCTGGGGGGACCCCGGGGGCTCAGGACCCAGGGACGGGGGAGGGAAGGGTGGCCCCGGAAACTCAGGAATCCCGAGCCGGGGTGGGATGGGCAGGGGAGGGGGCAAAGGGGCCGGAGAGTCGGGCAGGGGAGGGGGCAAAGGGGCCGGAGAGTCGGGCAGTGGGGGACGGGTGTTAGCAAAGACTGGAGACAGTCACGCGGAGGCTTTCTGAGTCGCCAAGTTTCGCTTTAATGCCCCTGGGCTTTCAAAACCAGCGGCCGCTAGCGGGAGGTATTTTCCGCGGGCCTGACTTCACTCGTGCGCGGCCAGCCTGGCTGGCTGGCGATTCCGATCTCCAAGATCCCCCTGTACCTACCTACCATTTACCTGGTCACTAAGCCTTTGCCGGGACCGGCGTAGCAGGGGGGAGGGCTCCTACCTGGGCTTCGTGCTGCGGATTGCGGTCCCGGGTCGGGGGCGGGGAGTTGGGGGCGGGGGAAGGGAGTTACTGGAGCTTGTGGTCGGAACAGCGGCATATCCCGAGTTTCTTTCTAAAAACAGAAGTTTCTCTTCCCCTGGTCCAAGTCCACCTCCCCTCACCCCGCGACCCCCAACTAAATTCCCCTGTCTCCTGGGGTCGGTGGCTGGGGAGAGTACAAAGGCTGGATTATCCACGACGGTAGCTGATTCTGCACCCCCCTTTAACTTTGAAAGCGTCATCGGATGGCCACTTAATTTTCCAGTCGTCACAAAGGAGGGGATCCTATTTTGAGTTTTTCCGAAGTGATTATAATTTTCATTTGGGCAGGCGGGGATAAATCCTGAAGACACCAAGGATTAAAAACAAAGGAGACTGCACGAGCTGGAGGGCCGCAGACAAAGCAGCTCACAGCCTTTTCCTAGAGGCCTGACTCAGCTAGTTTGCAAAGACCAGTAACCCCTATAAGCATTGTTTGCTCTGGGGAAAAAAAAAAAAAAAAAGATTTTACCAATACATCTCTCCCCTCTTTTTACCCATTTCCTTTGCTCGGTCCTATTTTTACTTGGCCAAAGATAGTAATCATCTGCTTGTATTATATACTCAGATTTTCCCCTTAATTACAGGTTTCAAAAAAAAGGAAAAAAAGACAAAATGTAAAGTGTTGGAGCACTGTCTAGAAACTATTATAATGTAAGCCGAAAAGGAGGGTCTTGGAATGACTTTTGGGAGACCTGGGACCTTTTCTCTGCCACTCATTTGCTTATCAGGTGACCCCGTTTTTGTGCATCTGTTTCTTCAGTAAAATGTGGGTGTTACCACAGGTGACCCCAGATCTCTAAGTCTGCTATCCTAAGTTTCTTTTGAGAGAGATTAAACAATTTGATTCATGAGGAGTTGATGTCTGAACATACATTTCCTCATCCCAGATCCCTTTTATCCTCTCCTAATGCTCACGGTGTGGTGTTGATGTCTGGCAGGCTTTGTGTTCAGTTTGTGCCATTTGCAAACACAGTGAGAATTACCATGGAATGGAGCGAAGAAGGGCTATAGATTTCTTGGATCTGTGTCGCTCACACCTCTCTTTCCATTTTCACTCTAATTAGCACGCAACTTTTAAAAGTTGGCCTGAGCACAGCAACGCTTTCACACATCCGTACTAAAATCCATGCTAATCTTTCCCATGGGATGTAATTCAATTGAATTGACATTCTAATAAAATACTGGCAAAGACACAATCACAGTTTGCCTGTGATGCATATTTAAAATAGCACGACGCAGTTGCTTAAACCTCAGATAATGGCTTCCTCCATATTGTTGGTTATGAGATTGCAGGGTTTTTATTCCTGGATGTTAATAGGACATTATGAAGCTACTCTTTTTAGCAAAGTGGGTTGTGATCTTAGCTTGGCGTTGCTAGGAATGCACTAAAGCCTAAGTGACTTTCAGACTGGTCTTGGGCAGTTACTTAAGGCATCCAAACTTGCCTGCACATTTGCATCGTCTGTTGATAGCTGACTGAGTCTCCTCCGGTATCTTCAGATCATTGACACAGCTATACATTGGCTTGGAGGTCATTTGAATCTACCATATCTGGCATTTGGGAAATCTTAACTTTTCTAAAAGTCTGAGGACAGGAGGACTTGCCTTGGGTGATGAAATTCAGATTTTGCCATTTTGTTCCAAAGTATTTTACACTGAAAAAGCAACCTTGATTTAGCATTGTGATTGATGACATGCTACAGAAATGCTACACAGTTTGGGTTCCTACATTTCACTTATAGCCTGTAATTGCTAAATTGTTGATACTTTTTAGGTTATTAATTAATCTGTAGTCAAACCAAACAATTCCATCACGGACAGTTTTTGTTTTATGGCCAAGCAGATCTGAAATTTTGACGAAGGAGCTAGAGAGAAAGAGTGAGCCCCTTTGTGGATTCCTACAAGCTATAAGATGAAGCTTGGGTAGTTTTACCCCACCTATATTGTGAGGACATTTCTGGCTGTGCCCTTAGCTAGACGGACTCACTCATGAGGCACAACTTTATTAACATTGCACATTGTGATATTAATAATCTCTGGCTTCACGGATGGAACACATTAGAAAACGGCTGATGGTTGCTCCTGGAGCTGGGAAAGGCCATGTCATTTATTGGGCCATTTAATCCCCTCTGACTCACACGTGAGTCCATCCTCCAAAGTGGAGATAGGTCCTGAGTGCTCGGACCAGAGCAGTGGGGAGGGTTGAAGGAGGAATTGTATTCCCCCGGAAGCAGGAAACTAGAGTGTGTCTTTGAAGGAGCTGCATGTTTGGGTGGGACTGCTCTCAGGCAGATGAAACAAGATGGCACTCACCACTCAAGACCAGGAACCAAATGGGAGAGAATCCAAGCTCAGGACCTGCAGGGCTTTCATGCTTAATAAAATGCATGCATGCTTTTATGGGGATTCTTAGCATCAGAGATCTGATGGCATACACTCAGCCCCCTGTTTTGTCTGTGTTAAGGTCCGGGAGGCAGGAGGGGAGCACATATCCCTGGAAGCCGTGCAGAATGAACAACATTGGAGGAAACGTCAGCTCAAGAGAGACACTATATGGAGACGTGAAGCTGGAAGGCTAAGCTGGACCTTTCATTAACTGAAAATTTCTTATTTGTTTTATTTTGAGAACTCCTAATCCACCAGACCGAGAGTATTCTAAATGTGAATCCTGACTGTGAATCCAGTTGTTTTGGTTAGTCAAGGTGAGTTGTAGTAACAAACAACAGATCCCAAAATAATGGCACAAAGAGCAGTGCAGGGAAGTTGTTCTTGGCTGCGGTGTAATAGTGGCTATATTCCCTTATGAAGCTATTCTGGGACTCTGGCTTCACCCCTCTTGTGGCTTCTTTATCCCCTAAGGACTTATAAATTTTTGCATCTAGGTGAAAGGGGAAAAACAGAGTGGCGGGGGCAGTAACTTTTGTCGACTGAAAAAAAAAGGCACAACCCCCAAATTGAGAATTATGCTTTATTTGGTAGACTTTCTGAGGACTTAAGCCCAGAAGACAGCTTCAGATATCTCTGAGGGACTGCTCCGAGGAGGTAAGGGACGAGCCAGGGTATAGAGGAGTTTTTGCAACAAAAATCGGGTAGTCAGAACATCTAAAGATGACTGTTAGGGCTTCCCTGGTGGCGCAGTGGTTGGGGGTCCGCCTGCCGATGCAGGGGACGCGGGTTCGTGCCCCGGTCCGGGAGGATCCCACAGGCTGCGGAGCGGCTGGGCCCGTGAGCCATGGCCGCTGAGCCTGCGCGTCCGGAGCCTGTGCTCCGCAACGGGAGAGGCCACAGCAGTGAGAGGCCCGCGTAATGCAAAAAACAGATTACTGTTAATTAAAGAAAACTAGACATCTCAAGTTAATGAATTTAGCGCTTTTCTGTGTATGGGAAGATGCAAAGTCTGAGTTCATTGAAATCATTCCTTTGATATGCAGCTTAACTATCTAGGGCCAGCATCCTGTTTCTCTCCATCCTGAGTCCCCTCAGGGTGCACGGTCTGGGATTTGCTGCAGTAGCTGCTGGCTTCACTGCCTCTACATCCTTTGTTTACTGATATAGCAGGCAGCATTCTTAGTCCACAGTGCTTCCTCTTGGTCATAAATTTGACCAATGATTGAGGGGCATTTCATGGCCAATTTTGTCCCACTGCACTAGGAAGGCTCATTCCTAGATCAAAAGTAGTTTCTATTGATGGGCCGCTCAAGGTGTTATTTTTTGGATCAGGTCCTATAGATCAGGGGTCCCCAACCGGGCCTCGGACTGTTACTGGTGCGCAGCAACCAGGCTGCACAGCAGGAGGTGGGGGCAATCGAAGGAGCGAAGCTTCATCTGTCGCTGCCCATCACTCGCATTACCGCCTGAACCATCCCCGCCCCTGCCCCACCCCCACCCCCGGGGAAAAATTGTCTTCCACGAAACCAGTCCCTGGTGCCAAAAAGGTCGGGGACCACTGCTGTAGATAATCTAAAACTCTCTGGATCACCTGTCTTACTAGCCTATTATGATCCAGAAAATGTTTTCCCTTGTTTCTTCTTCCCATATCTAGGGTTGCACTATTACAATTATTCTATATAAAGTTATTTGTATGGTCAACGGCCTCAAGACTTTTAGCCATCATTAATTTTGTCAAAGGCCTGATTACACATTGGGTAATGTAAGAAACAATCTTATAAAACAGACAGGATATAAGTATTACAGCTAGTAACATTAATAAAGTCATAGCACAGAAGGGAGATACACAAAACATAAATAATCTGAAATAAATAAACTTGAAAATAACAAGAGAGAGAAAATTAAAACAATGATTAATATAACTTAGTTGTAATCTGGTCACAGTAAGACTTCAAGTCCACAGGGGAGCCAGCTGGGGAAGCCATATTCTGGAAGGATCAGGTAGAGAGAAAAAGATAAGTGTTTTATCTTTGCTCACAAAGGTATAATCTATCAACTTGTTGTAGGTCATAGCATAAGAGGAAAGGTTTTTCTGGAAAACAAAGATAAAGCCAGTATATTTCAGAAAAAGTCAAAAAATTATAAATCATTTTTATCGGTTCATTCAGTCCCATGATATTAATTTCTGTCGATCTGGATGAAGTCATCAGGTTTTCCATTAGAGTTTTGTAATTTCTGACCCAGTTCAGTGGTATTTTGAAAAAGTTATCAGAAACTTGTATTTGTCAAAAAGTCCTTTTTATGAATCTTGAATTTCTGCATTTTACAAAAGCATCAGGGTAAAACAATGGTTGTCTATAAACGACAGAAGACTTAAAATGGCATGGTTAAAGATCTGATTACAATGCAATCGACAAGAAACTTGGATATTTCTGTGACATACAATGTTTTAAGATAACTTAGTCATAGAATTATGACTGATAAATTGTCAGCACGTATCATGTTTTTATGAATTCCACATAAATTTTGGAATATCTATATTAATGACACTTACCCATACTACATAACCTAAGGTTTATCCCCAGTCACTTGACAATGATTCTCAAGTGATTTAACATACCAAATAAGCCTAATTAGTTTGACATTCCTCTCTGAGCTCTCTCAGAGTTCCTTTGAAGTATCCCAGAGTTAGTTGGGAGTCAAAAGAACTTTGATAGTTTTGATGTCTGGGAACTTTGTCAAAAATATCAAAAAGGTTTCAAAACACTTGGTCAAATAGGATCATAGGTCACTGTGGAAAAATACTTATTCACTTAACCAAAGTGACAATAAAAGATCTTTCAGGCAAGTACAGATCAGCAAAGAAACTCACACAGTTTGTTATCAAAAGTAGTATTCCAAGAAAACTTTGTTCTCTTAACAGAGAGAGGAACCAAGTCCAGTCTTGCATCAGTATACTTCTAATAACGAAATCCATTTACCTAATTGAATTTAACCTAATCCCAGTCTGACCATGTACAAAAGTCTTTTTCAGGGCTCCCTTTTTATAAATCTCCCACAACTTTGTGTATTCATATTAGTTTGTCACTTATTTTTCCATCCAGAAACAACCACCTCTGGGACAAAATCATTCTTTCCCGTTAACAAAATTTGTTTCCATTTCTCATACCTTCTTTTGCTGAAAACACACATCCTACTTTCCTTGCATAGTGAAATGTTTCCCTTAGTATGTTTAGTAGCTTTAATTACATATTACAATTTTAACCCTTAAAAACCTTAATCTCTAGCAAAAACCAATAAGCAGCAGGTAATTGTGAACGGTTTGTCATATCAGCATTTCTTGACTGGAATATCCCATAACCTCTAGAAGCATACATCTTCCCATAGTATAATTTCTTTTTTATTTCTTTATTTTATTTCTCTCTTTCTTTATTTATGTGGCTGTGTTGGGTCTTTGTTGCTGTGCGCGGGCTTTCTCTAGTTGCGGCAAGCGGGGCTATTCTTCGTTGCGGTGCGTGGGCTTCTCATTGCGGTGGCTTCTCTTGTCGTGGAACACGGGCTCTAGGTGCGCGGGCTTCAGTAGTTGCAGCACGCAGGCTCAGTAGTTGTGGCGCATGGGCTTAGTTGCTCCATGGCATGTGGGATCTTCCCGGACCAGGGCTTGAACCCGTGTCCTCCGCATTCGCAGGTGGATTCTTAACCACTGCGCCACCAGGGAAGCCCTAATTTCCTTTTTAAATGTGGTACAAGATGTGTGTCTAATCAACCCCAAATATCTTTAGTTTTCCTCTTGTAAGATGACAAAAGTGGTTACATTTAGACTTCTTTATCAATTAATGTTTCAGTGTTTTGTCTTATTTGAAAGGATCTGGATAGTCAATGAATTCACATCATTTAACTTAGCAAAACTCAAGCCACCAGAAATCTGGAGAAACTTTTTTTAAAATTATTTTTAAATTTTAAGTGAAATAAAACACACATCACATACGCTTTACCATCATCACCATTTTAAGTGCACGTTTCTGAGACATCAGATATTCTCACCTTCTCGTGGAGCCATCACCACCATCCCTAGAACTTTTCGTCTTGCAAAATCAAAATTCCACAACCATGAAAGTCTCACTCCCCGTTCCCTCCCACTGCCCCTGGCACCGATCTCCACTTCAGTCCCTGAGTTGTCGACTCCAGGGCACCTACTGGAGTGGAATCCTGCAGTGTTTGCTGACGGGTCACTTTGGAAGAGCTGACTTTCAGTCTGAAGCTCTGCCTGTTTGCATCTGAAGAATCTGCATTAAAGGAGAGGGTGTATGAGGAAGGGGGTGTATGAGGGACAAAGGTGTCCGGGGTGCAGATGAGCCAGGACCTGACCAACTGCCTTTTGGGTCCTCTGGTTCCACCTCTTGGCCTGGGCCTCATCTGCATCATCACTGGCCCCGCTGGCACCCCTGGGGTGTTGTCTGAGTGAGATTCCCCTGGTGCCCCTGCCCTCCTCCCCTCCTCCTGCTGGTTGGGGAGGGGACTGCTTGCTGTGTGGTCTCTACTCCTGAGGCACAAAGGACCCTGCAGCATGGACCTGCAGAGTGTGGGTGTGGTCCCAAGAGCATGGGGCCCACATAGGACACAGCATTGGGGCATGACAAGTGCTAGGGCTGCCTCATCACTGACAGGGAATGTTGCCAAGATCCTGCTCGGGAGGGCGCGGTGGGTGGCCTGAGACCCCAGAGGCCCCATTCCTATCCTGGAGCTTGGAGATGGAGAAACTATTTTAGATAGACATACCCAAAACATAATTATTCTTAAAGCATTCACCTGAAAACCCTCATCTCATCTACCTTTATTTTATAATTTATGAAAATATCACTACACCAAGT
The DNA here is from genome assembly GCF_963455315.2 of Globicephala melas. Lineage (NCBI taxonomy): Eukaryota > Metazoa > Chordata > Mammalia > Artiodactyla > Delphinidae > Globicephala > Globicephala melas. Next base: position 143,636,417 of record NC_083317.1, read on the forward strand.
TAATTTTTTTTCTTGCTGACAAACTCTGTAACAGAAGTAACATGAACTTATTGACCTTCAGTAAACCTAGGTATAATAAAAGTAAGACATGTTTATATTGATTAAACCAGCAAGCTTAAGCTAACTTTAATACCAGCTATTAATTTAATATTGAATACTTCCTAGATCACGTGAACCTGAAATTCATTCTGGCCAGTTTCTTTAACATTTAGAAATATTTAGTTTGTAAGCACTTACTTTTAAGTCAATTAAATCAAACTCTTATAGAAATTTAATTTTGATAATATTTTTCAGAGGTAGAGACATCTCATATATTGTACACACAGACATATAAACAGACAAACTAAAGATCTCATAGCTTCACTTTAAAAACTTACAATTATTACAATACAAACTTACTAGTTATTTATAACAGTTGGAATAAGTTAAATTTATTTGCTCAGATGACTAAGGCTCTACTAGTTGTAGAAAAGAGTTTTAAAATTTGTATTTTTCCTTGATAAACCCTTTAGGAGGCTATGAATTCGATTTTGGGTGAAGGAGCCTTTCCAGCAGTCTGAGTTTTAAAAGGCCTTTTCTCTCTCTCTCTCTTTTTTCACCCCCTCTGGTTTCAGGTTTTACCTGATTGAACTAATCAGGCTCAGTCTCAGGCTATTGTGGTTTGTATTTACATTTCTGATTTGTAGAGATTAGCGAGACAGACAGTTGCTTTGAATTCTCTATAGAACTGGTTTGTCGCGTAAATGGTATTAAAAGGTTGATTTGCTCAATCATATTTTCTTTAATTTGCTTTTTTATATCAGTGAGATGTCCAACTAAGCTGAAAATTAAGAGTTCTATGTTCTAGAACTTCAGGATTTAATTTAGCATGCCTCCGAAAGCTGGCATAAGGTATTCAACAAAGGCCCTCTTTCTGAGTGCACAGGTTAGACCCAGAGCAAAATCTCTATTATTATTTTTTTAGCCCCTGAATATTACTTCCCAGTTTTACTTTATATTGTATGGGCTCAGGTTACCCTATTGGTTTCCTTTACTATGTTTAATTAATATTTCCTGAGGGGCAGAGTTATATGCCCTCCCTGTCTTATAATACCAGGCAGGGGAAGCATCCCTCAGTGAAGCATGTCTATCCCACAATATAATTAAGCAAAACAGATGTAACCGTCTTATATAAAGCCCATTTTAATACATCAATATTTATAAACATTCATCTCAATTCTATTAATTTTTATACCTTTGACTTTAGTTTCCATTGGGACCCAATCAACAAGTCTTGCTCTTACAAGGAGTCCTAGAAGCTTTCCTTTCTTTTATCCCCTGACCATTTTATCTATTTTGTATAAAAGGCCCTGTATAAAAGATATATATATATATATATTTATCTTTTTCCATCGTATTTTGGTTTTTTTCTCCATAGGCACCAATAAAACAGCTGTTTACAATGAGCGCCCTGAAAAATTTACCAATTTAGAAGTTTCTCCAATTTAAAGCATCCATCCTGTGGCTATTGATGAGATATCTCTTACTAGTGACTCAAACCAATAAGACGCAAGAGGCTTCCCTACAAGAGAGTGCGAAGGATGTAGCTTTCATAGGATGGAGAAAGTTTACTCCCCAAAATAGTCTAAGAAAGTAAAGGCCTTTGTTGTACAAGCTGACACAATGAAGGTTAAGATGGTTAAAAAACCGCTGAGAGTTGTTACCATCAGACAAAAGACTGCTCAGAATCCCAGCTTATTTGATTGGCTGCCAAATGAATGCCATACACGTGCCTTCCGAAGGCAGAGAAGACGAAGGGCTCAAAACACGTACACACAAACACACACACGCACATGTACACACAAACACACACATGCACACACACACACGCATACACACAACGCAGAAGAAGATCAGGTAGAACACTTACATCTCAAAGACATGTGAAGAGAAATGCAAGTTCCCTAGAAGGGCTTTTGATTCTTTAAGGTCAGAATTCTGAAAAGATGTTTTATCAAGCTGGCTTTCTCCAACTTCACTGCATATGCCATAAAAGAGCCCCATCTTACTCATTTTCAGGGCGAGATTCCCTTTAATTTCCAATTAAGTGGGTACATGAATCTGGCTGGGGTGTTAGTTGGAGGTTGGCTTTCTGATGCCCCTCGTCTCTCTGCTGAGTTTGTCAGGGATAACATTTACTAGTGAAGTCGTGGAGAGAGGGCAGTGTGCTGCTCGTGAGCTCAGCTCATCTAGGCTTTTACCCTGGAGCTGTTTCAGCTCCTCTTATGTGTCTCGGGTACTCCCTACAGTAGTGTAAGACCACTGTGCGTGCTCAGATCATGGACTGGCCAATTGCTACTCTTGTCCCCAGCAGAGCAAGTTTTGTTTTTTTTTAAAATTAAAATTAGTGGGTTTCCCTACAGGGATGGCTGCAAGGTATGAGGACTTGCCTTCACCACTCTTGCAAATTTCTCAGTTGCCTGGGAAAGCCACTGCTGGCCGGGAGGTGATGTCCCTTCTTCGGAGCTGAAAGATCTCATGTAATATTTTCACTTTTATCCTGACAAATTCTTGTTCGGGTAGGCAATTTGAGGAAAGACATCAGGTCAGCCTTCTCCCTAACCACTTAGCCCATACCACTCAGTATCTTTCAGCTGGCAAGCCAGGTGCCTAAAGCTTTGAGCTGGAAGTGGCACAAATACCTTTTGTTCTCATCTTTGCTAGAACTCAGCCATGTTGGACCACCCCTCCCTGCGAGAAGCCTCGGATACACAGCCTAGCTGTGTGGCAGAGAAGAGGAAATGGATTTTCAGTGGACAGTAGAGCCTGGGATATACCACCCTGTTCTTCCAAATGTTTTAGTCCTAATAGCTAATATGAATTCATGCTTCTTATGTGCTAAGGGTTTCATATACATTTTTTCACTGAATCCTCACAACAACCCTAGCAAACAGGGAACAGTGTTCCCATTTTACAGATGATGAAACTGTGGTTTAGAGAGGTTAAAGAACTTGTATAAGGCTCCACAGCCAATGGAAAGCCAGGATTCCCACTTAAAATGGTGCTTGTCTGGAGGGTCAGGATTCTTCTGCAAGCTCAAGATTTGGCATGGACAGGGAAGCAAAAGCAACAGCTCACAAATGCCTTCCCCACTTTTGCAAAGAATTGTTTCCTCTCCCTTCTTCACTGAGCCTCCCCCTGGAGACGCTGAGAGGAGAGAGAGGCTGGTGGAAAAACTGGAGAAGGGAGGTGATTAAATCACCTTAAATCTGTTTTACGATCTCTGTTTTCAATAGCTTTCTGTTTCCAACAATGCTCGACTCTGTGAGAGACACTAGCCCCTTTTCGGAGCCAGCAGAGAAACAGAATGCAACTTCTAACAAACTGGCTGGCATGCTAAGGTAGCAATTGTATTTAAATTTCAGTATCAGTAACGCTAGCTGGAACCACCTAAAGCAAAAGGAAGGAAGGGGTATCAGGGCACATTTTTACTCCTTCACCTGCCTTAGGGTCTAGAAATGGAAAGTTTCATGTGACAAGAGTTTATTTTGCAACTTGAAATTTTCCTCTCTTTGGAAAATTAAGGCAGCCTAACAGAGCATTATATTTGGGCCAATACAGCAGTAAATTTATGAAGTGAAAAAGTGGAGGTTTTCACGGTGTTATAAGCTCACCCACACTGAACATAAATGTATTACTTAGAATACTACAGATTTCAGTTTCGTTATAGAGCAAGTGTGCTATGAACACGCTAACTTTAGATTTTAGACTTTTTGAAATTAAATAGCAGCTCATAGCATCCATGTAATTTGTTTCTCTTTCATAGCAATGCTTTGTCCTGAAAATAATGACAAAAAATCATGGTCTGAAAATCAGCTTCAGGTTTGTACACACCGGATGCAGAAAGTCAGAAAACATCGACTTTTAATTAAGCCAACATTTTGAAATTTAAAATTTAGAAATCCTTTTCAACAAGGTCGATGTTTTGGATTTTTATTTTTAATATATAATGGTGCATATGTATTCATAAACTATGAAATCAGATTGGTAGAGATGTAGAAATGGGACCCAAAATGCTCTTGAATGTGATTTTCTGAACTTCCCCTTGGAGGTCTATTTATCCTGAACTGGCAAGGCTGCTGCATTTCAATTCAGGACTTCTTTTTCATGCCGAGGTACAGACTTGCCGAGCTGAGCCGAATCTGTCTATCCAATTACTGGGTAAGAGAGCAGACTGGAGCTTTAGGAAAAACCTGTAATCTGTAAAACACTGTAGTAGCAGTGACAGCCTAATGAAAGGGACAGGCCAATAGAGAGTATATGTTACTTGAGCGATCCACAGAGGCACAGTTCTTGCTGCAAAGAACCAGCTTCAAATCTAACACCAAAGAGCAATGAACTCTACAAAGACTTGAAAAAATATCATGTGATATGTCTGCAATAATTTTTAGGTAGCATGGTTTACAATGGAAACAAAGTCTTAGTGATATGCTGCCGGTCACTTAGCTAAGCACTAGTTTGAATGATTTTATTATAACCTGATTTAACTACTCTTGTTCTCAATATCTGGATCGACATCAGAAAGAAGATATTAATAAAAATGAGTATGGGTGAGGCATTTTTGAGCCAAATGTTAGCTTTGTAGTCACAAAATACAGAGTCAGCCAAGCAAAGATTTTTTTTTTTAAAGAAATTGAGATTACTTCCCATTTTGGTTTTTAAAAACAGTTGCATTTTCTATGGAAAGAAAGTGGTTTAATATATATTGGATTGCAGTGGGAAAGTGAATTCTTTCTTCTCATGCATGAAAGTCCAGCAAGAATAAAATCAGGGCAGGGTATACTTAAGAAGATATTTTAATTCATGTTATCAGTATATCTTATAAGAAACCTAAAACCTCTGTAAGCAAGGTTTTGCTGGGCCCAGCACTTTCAGTGGTAATGAAGTTTCACGGTCATTATCATGACCATCTGGTAATCAATACCTGGGATATCTACTCCAGTAGAAATAAAAACCTTGGTAAAATGTTTCCATTTATAGTTTTTTTTTTTTTTCTGTAGGGCTGGCAGCAGCCATATAACTTTTAATAGATAATGGCTTAACTCAATTTTTTATTTGTTCTAATTTCTTAAAAAAAAAACAGCAAGAAATTCCATGTGAATTTAGCCTCATTCCATAGCAGCAAGGCAGATGAGTTAGTTCTTAATTCTTATATTCATTGTGAAATGGAGCAGGGCCCTATGGTCTGTGTCCCCCATGTCCTCAGCCTGCCTTTTGTCTGTAGAAACACTTTAACCAAAGAATAAGTTTAACCAGAGAAGTGAGAAAATGCAGAAACAAAGGAAAACAGACAAAGAGGATCAAATAATAATAGTTTAGTCTCTAAGCAAAGTCAAGGACCTTTACTTTCTCCTCAAGGGCTAGAGATAATATTCTGAGCCCTCTCCTGTGAGCTGTCTTGTAGATACTAAAACCCCCATCAGGTGGAAGACGTTAACGACAAGATGACCAGGCTGTAGGCATGACATAAACTGCCACAATTCCGAGAACTGGCCTCAAAGAAATGGGAACAAACCCAATGGAACTAAAGACTAACTGTACTTAAAACAGTCAAGAGCTAGGACTTCCCTGGTGGTCAGTGGTTAAGACTCCACACTTCCACTATAAGGGGCACGGGTTCGATCTCTGGTTGGGGAACTAAGATCCCGCATGCTGTACGTAAAACAATCAAGATGACGCTGGTCAGACCACCGTATGACCAATTGCAAGATGCCTGTCAGAGCTGCCTGTGCTGTTTCTGCACGTAGCCCGCTCCCTCCACCTTTAAAAGCTCTTGCCCCCTGATTTGTCAGTGGGGGGAGTTGGCCTTTGGACAGGAGTCTGCCCTCCTCCCCTGGTTACTGGCCTCCAAAATAAAGCAAACTTTCCTTTCCCCCAACCTTGCCTCTTTATTGGCTTTTGAGTGGCGAGCAGCCAGACCCTCACTTTCCGTTATAATTCCACCAATGTTTATTGAGGGCTTTCTATTTGCCAGGCCATGGGGAAACAGTGATGCAGAAACATGGGCTTTGTCCTCAAGCTTACAGTCCAAGCGGAGTACTTAATTATTCACTCAATAAACATTTTTTAAGTGGCCGCTGTGTGCCATACCCCTGTCTTCATGAGGTTTACATACTACTGGGGGAAGACAAACAATGAACATAATATTTGAAGACATTCTTTATATTTAAAGTGTGTTTCTAGTACACAGCGTATAGTAGGATCTTGGTTTTTTATCTCGTCTGACAATCTCTACCTTTTGGAGTGTTTAGTCCAATTACACTTTCCATTAGTGCACATTTCCTGCAAATCAGGACATCCTCTTACACATTTACAATACCACCATCAAGATCAGGAACTTAACACTGATTTATTACTGCCTCCAGATCTTCAGATCTCAGGCAAGTTTTGCTAGTGGTCCTAATAATATCCTTTATATAGAGCAAAAGGTCCACTTCAGTATCACCTGTTGTATTTAGTTTTTATGTCTTTCCTTGATTTCCATAACCTTGACACTTTTGAAGATGAAAGGTCATTAGTTTTAGTTTATAGAATTGCCCTTTGATTTTTTTTCCCTATGTTTTCTCAGGTGGTTCAGAGAATGCATCTTTGGCAAGAATACCACAGAGGTGATGCTGTGTTCTTATTGTATTATATCAGGTGGCACCCAATTTCATTTTGTCCCTTACTAATGATGTTCACATTGGTTACCTGATTACAAGGGTGTCTGCCACACTACTGTGAAGTTACTGTCTCTCCTTCATGATTCATAAGCACATTATGAGGATGTATTTTGCACTAAGCAGATGTCCAGCTCCTCATAAATTTTGAATTCATTCATTCTTTTCTTTATATCAGTATAGACTCGTGGCTTCGCATTTTAATTAATGGGTTATAATGAATGATTGTCATGATTCATTTTGCTGCTCAGAATTATTTTTCTGGTTTTCCAGTTGGCTTCTGTGTCCTTTCGACATGTCGCCATCTTTCTTTGACCAGGTCCTTGTTTTTGGTACAACAGAAGTTCCACGTTCATCAATTATTTCTTCTACCCAGTGCTGGAAGTAGTCCTTTGTCTCTTTTCTTGTACTGGATGCTGTCTTTCACTCAGCCTCCAAATTCACATCACAGACTCTGCTCCTCTGGGGCCTCCTCTCTCCCCCTTTCATAGTTACTCAGTCTCCAGTGCTCTTCATTCCTTCCTGTAGATCTGAGTTTCTGCACGCTATCCCTTTCCTACAGACTGAAAATCTTAACATTTCTTGTAGAACAAATCTGATGGTGGTAAATTCTCTCAGCATCTGTTCATCTTGAAGTATTTTTAGTCTGCTTTCATTTTGGAGGGATATTTTTACTAGATAGATAATTCACGGGTGACAGCATTTTCCTTTCAGCACTTTATCGATATTATAGCATTGTCTTCTGCCTTCCATTGTTTCTGGTGAGAAGTCACTGGTAATTCTTACCATCATTCCCGGTTTGAAATGGGTCTTTTTTCCCCACTTTGGGCTTCTTTTAGATTTTTCTTCTTGCATTGGTTTGTACATTGGAGGAGAATGTGCCTAGATATAGTCTTTCTTCTTCTCTGTTTCTTTTCATTTTAAAAAATATTGCTTAGTATTAATTGAGATTTTTGGATTGGTGGTTTTGTATTTTTTTTTTCTCAGCCATTAGGTTTTCCAAAAAAAATGTTTTGTCCCCATTCCTCCCTTCCTGTGCAAACCTATTTGCAGGTACACTAGCCTGCCTGATATTTTCCTGGGAGTCACTGGCTTGTCTGAATTCCCATGACTCTCAGCCCTGGGCCACTCGAGAATCTGTGTTCAGCTCATCGTTCTGGCATTTGTTTCTTAAGCTTTGTGGAGTCTTGTCCTCATGTACACAGCCTGGTATTCCGTTAAGGACTAATGGGAATGTCTGAAAATTTCTGGAACTCCTTCTCTGCACAGTTCCCTCTTCTCCAGTACCCTGTCCTGCAAACCCAAGTCCCCTCAGCAGCCCTGAAGTCTAATCTCTCTCCTCGGGTCAGCAAGACCCCCAGGCTCTAACGGGGCTGCACCCCACTGCACTGCAGTCTGGACAGTGACTCCAAGCGGAAAGCCAGGGATGTGGTGGAGCTCGCTTTGGAATTCTCCTCATCTCAGGGACTACTTACACTGAGTAAATTCAATGGTATGTTAGAAGGTAATAAAAGTTATGAAAAAAACAATAGAACAAAGTAAGGAGGATGGATAATGCTGGGTGAAGGAGGTACAGTCTTGAATTACAGACCGGGAAACAGGCATCACAGTTCAGCATGATGAGTATAAGCAGAGAGTACCTTGGGCATCTGAGGAAGAAAGGGCACCTAACTGATCTAGGGGTGTCTGGGAAGATTGCACAGAGGAAGTCATACCTAGTTGAAGACCTGAGGCATTAGTGGGAGGTAACTGGTCGATGGGATAGAATGTGAGAGTGCTGATGTGTGTTCCAAGATATTGGAAACAGAGTATTTTAAAGACTCAGGGAGAGGCTGAGAGCACACCCTGAGTATGGCAGAATATAAGTCATTTTTTATGGCTGGAGTTATACTGTGTGATAAAGCAGAGACCAAATCATAGAGGGCCTTGCAAGCCATATTGAGAAGTCTGTGCTTTGTCCTATGGCTTTGGAAAGGTATTACAGGATTTTAAGCAATCGTGAAAGTTGATTATAACCTCTGAATCTCCACATCCCTGCCTATAGGATGAGCATGTTGTCTCTTTCCTAAATGATCTACTTTTTTTTTTTTTTTTTTTTCGGTACGCGGGCCTCTCACTGTTGTGGCCTCTCCCGTTGCGGAGCACAGACTCCGGACGCGCAGGCTCAGCGGCCATGGCTCACGGGCCCAGCCGCTCCGTGGCATGTGGGATCTTCCCGGACCGGGGCATGAACCCGTGTCCCCTGCATTGGCAGGCGGACTCTCAACCACTGCGCCACCAGGGAAGCCCAATGATCTACTTTTTAATGTGAGGATTCAAGTCTGTATCTATATCAAAAGCCAATGTCAAACGCCTAATATAAGAGGTCCTTGAAAAGATAACGCTTTTCAAACAACTTTGTGGACCACATATTTTCTGAGAGGTAAAGTGATCTCAACACAATAAAAGAAATTGATGGTGAAACTCTAAAAACAGAACACAAAACCTTTGATTTCTCAATTATGACCATTAAAAGATGTAAAAGATTGACTCATAAAGAAGGTAGTCAATTGCATTATGATATTTGTCAGTACATTAAAAAATCTAGACAGTGAATAAAATGTTGATAGTAAAGGGTTAGTAGAATCATAAAACAGAGGAAAAGAACAAAATGAAAAGAAGGACAGCAAACAAGAAATCAGTCTTTTTATCTTCATGCCAGATGGGCCACAGAGAAAAAGAAGGTTGCTTTTTTATTTTTTTTTTGATATTATTCTGGATTCAAGTCAATTCAACATTTCTTTGGTTTCATGCTAGGTACTAATGAAAAAAAGATGGCTTTGGCTGTTTTCACACCAAGGCGTTTGTAAACTTTTGAGGAAGCAGATGTTTCTAATTATTTGTTATAAACAGCAGAAGAAAATGAGAGCAGATAAAATGAATGAATTCCACCTCGATTTGGGAGAAAAAAATTGTGAACATTGAACTCTATTAAAAAGCGTGCAAAGGGCTTCCCTGGTGGCACAGTGGTTGAGAGTCTGCCTGCTGATGCAGGGGACACGGGTTCGTACCCCAGTCTGGGAGGGTCCCACATGCCGTGGTGTGGCTGGGCCCGTGAGCCATGGCCGCTGAGCCTGCGCGTCCAGAGCTTGTGCTCCACAACGGGAGAGGCCACAACAGTGAGAGGCCTGCGTACCGCAAAAAAAAAAAAAAAAAAGCATGCAAAGTAAATGCTACAGGAGAGGTACAAAGAAACTCCCATGGGGAATATAGGGTTAATGAATTGAGGAGACAGGAAATTTTCACAGATGAGAAAGTGTTTGGAATATAATAACACGTTGAGCAGGTGTTCTATAGCTGGACAAGGTAGGAAGGTTGTTCCAGGAAAGGTATGGAAGAATGGATGTGCGGGGAATGTTTAGGAAACATCAGCATTCTTGAGTGGTTGGTGCTCAGGGCAACAAGGTGAGACAGGTTTAGGGATGGCCAGAGATACTGTTGCTGCCCTGCCCAGATCCCCGCTAGCAGGCCATCCCTCTCCCAGCTCTAATGGGGTCATGGCTCTTCCCTTTTTCAGAGAACCACCCTCAGGGGAATGGAAAGCACCTCAACAGAGAGCTAGCCTACTCCCCCTGCCCCATCTTCAGCCCATGTGACTGATTGGCATGGGGGTACAAAAGAGCAACCCTCTTTGCCGCAAGGTGGGACTAACTGTGAATTTCCTGCTCTGGAGCAGTCTAGGCTGACGCTAGACTCCAGCTGAGACCACATCCTTCCTTGGTTCCTTTCCTTCCTCATCCTACTTTCCTTGATTCCTTTCTCCTGAGAGCACCAGCTCCCCCAGTAACACACATACACCTGAATCCCTGTCTCAGCCTCTGCTTATAGGCAGTCGGAGCGAAGATGGGTTGAGTTGGAAAGCAGATGGAACCAGCCTAGAGAGGTCTCGAATGCCATGCTGAATTTAGGTTTTGTTGGCTAGGCAGTAGGGAAATGACCACTGAAGGTTTTTGAGTAGCCATTTTGATAGCAGTTTAATGAGGTGAAAACACTGCAGAAGTAGAACTTTTACGACGTAATATATGATTGGATGTGAGAGAGGGGGTAGAAAGAGAGAAGAAGGAGGGTGTTGAGATGTCTAGTGACAGTTGTTGAATGTGAGGTGCCAGGGGAAAACCAGTATGAAGAGGTCCAGCAAGCAGTTGGATATTCAATCTGCAGCTCATGCACAGATTGGAATATATATTCAGGAAACACTGCTCGTTAAACCAATAAATATTTATTTAGCGCCTCTGTGTTTTACCGACACAAAGGCAAATCAGACATTATCTGTGGAGGACACAGAGATATTACAAATAGTTCAATAGACACGGTTAATTGTTGTCATATACTGAATACAAGGTGGAGGTAGGATGGTGTATTTAAAACTAATAGACAGGGCTTCCCTGGTGGCGCAGTGGTTGAGAGTCCGCCTGCCGATGCAGGGGACACGGGTTCGTGCCCCGGTCCAGGAAGATCCCACATGCCATGGAGCGGCTGGTCCCGTGAGCCATGGCCGCTGAGCCTGCGCGTCCGAAGCCTGTGCTCCGCAATGGGAGAGGCCACAACAGTGAGAGGCCCGCGTAAAACTAATAGACAATTCACTAAAGAGGCATCAGCTAAATATCCAAAATCATTGGCTTCCTTCTATACTTGGGATAAATATTCAGAAAATGAAATGACAGCCCATTCACATCGACCACAAAAAGTACCAAATATCTAAGAATACATTTAAGGTACAAGACCTTTCTGGGAGAAAAAAAAATACAACTTTAAAACATTACAGGGAGATGTGAAAGAAGATCTGAATAAATGTATAGGCAAACCATGCTGCTAGTTAGGAAGACCATATTGGAACCATGTCAGTCTTCTCAATTAATCTCTTAAATCCAATGACATCTTAATGCAGCACCAGTGGAATTTTGGGAGAACTTGTCAAACTGATTCAAATATTTATCTGCAAAGAAAGAACAAACAACAACAACAAAAACTGGTAATAAACCTATGTGAAAATAGACAAGAATATTTTGAAAAATAAGAATGAGTGTGGCACTTATCCTCTGGGACATTATAGAAAACAAGAAGTTACTATAATTTAATGTTTATAATGCTGGCATGAAAACAGACAAATAATTTCATGCAACAGAATAAAGAGTTCTACACAGATCTAAGAATGTATAGCAATTGAATATATGAAAAGTTTGCCTGGGCTTCCCTGGTGGCGCAGTGGTTGAGAGTCCGCCTGCCGATACAGGGGACACGGGTTCGTGCCCCGGTCCGGGAAGATCCCACCCGCGGAGCGGCTGGGCCCGTGAGCCATGGCCGCTGGGCCTGCGCGTCTGGAGCCTGTGCTCCGCAACGGGAGAGGCCACAGCAGTGAGAGGCCCACATACCGCAAAAAAAAAGTTTGCCTGAAGTGAAGAAAGGACAGATCGTTCAGTAAATTGTGTTAGAATATATGGCTTTTTGCAATGAAAATAAACCTAGACCCCTCACATCACAAGACACATAAATATATTGCATGTGTAGTACATATCTGCTGTAATGTTATATTATTAACGTGGATAGGAAAAGATACCTTTTTAAACAAGTATGAAATCTAGAATCCATGAGGAAAGAGATTACAGATTTGATAGAATTTACAATTCTGTACTGTTATAAGCTGGTACAGAAATACACGCAAAGAAATCTAGCAGACCAATAGTATTGTTAATAATCACAGAGCTCCCACACAGCAATAAAAATGTACAATATAAAGTGGGCAAATTATAAGAACAGGTCAAAAATCTAAATGGCCAATAACACATGGAAAGAAGCTCAACTTCACTCATAATTACAGAACTGAAAGTTAAAACAAAGATACCATGCTTTTTTCTACTAAAATGACACTTTGTCAAATATATCTTTAGAATTAGCACTTTGTTGAATGTATTATAAACACACATACTTTGACTCATTTGTCATTTGACTTTGTTTATTGTATTTTTGCCTGAAAAAATGATAGCATATTTTTTTTTACCAAAATAGAACAAACTGCCTATGTGGCTTCTTGGTGTTCACCTGTTTTCTTCTAAGTATTTTAAAGTCTTATTTTTTAAAAAAAATACTGAAAGTTTTTATTGTTCTAGAATTAATTTTGTTGTGAAGAATTGAACAGTGATCCAGTTAAGTTTCCCAACTATTTGTCTATTTTCAAATACCCTTTATTAAATAATTCATCTTTACTCCATTAGCTAAAAATTCTGTCTTTATCGTAGACAAAATCACCTTATGCATTTGGATCTATTTCTGGATTCTGTTTCATTGCTGTGTCTCTTCACTCCTCCACCAGTATAATGTTATTTTAAATATTATGATTTTAAAGATTTAAAAATGCTGACAGTGCTTGTCTTTTCCCATTACTCCTTTTTTTTTTTTTTTAATTACAATGTTGTGCTCATTTCTGGTGTAAAGTGATTAAGTTGTGTGTGTGTGTGTGTGTGTGTATGTGTGTATATACATGTATATGTATATATATTCTTTCATCATTCGTCCTATCTTTTCAGGTTTCTCTTAGCTTTTCTCACATATTCATTTTTTCCAGATGAACTTCAGAGTAATCCAGGATTTTTACTTTTAAATTAAAAAAAAATTCTTTTTTCCAGCTTTTTAAAGGTATATTGATAAATAAAATTGCATATATTTAAAGTGTACAATATGATGATATTATGCAAATATACATTGTGAAATATTTCCCACAATCATGTTAAGTAATATATCTATCAACTCACATAATTACCTTTTTATTTATTTTTGGGTGTGGTGAGAATACTTAAAGTCTACTCTCTTAGCAAATTTCAAGTTTGCCATTACTATGATTATAGTATCATTAACTCTAGTCCCCGTGTTGTACGTTAGACGTTAGATCCTCAGAACGTATTCCTTTTATAGTTGAAAGTTTGCACTCTGACCAATATCTCCCCATTTCCCTCTCTCCTATCTCCAAGTAACCACCATTCTACTCTCTATCTCTATGAGTTAGGCCTTTTTCCCCCATGTATAAGTGGGATCACAGAGTATTTGTCTTTCTCTTTCTGCCTTATTTCACTTAGCATGATGCCCTCCAGGTTCATCCATGTTGTCACAAATGCAGGATCTTCTTTTTTGTAAGGCAGACTAATATGCCATTGTATGTGTATTTCACACTTTCTTTATCCGTTCATCCATCAACAGACGCTTAAGTTGTTTCATTATCTTGGCTATTGTGAATAATGCTGCAATGAACAGGGCAGTGCAGCTATCTATTCAAAGTACTGATTTTGTTTCCTTCAGATATATATCTGGACGTGGGATTGCTGGATCATATGGTAGCTCTTTCTTTTTAAATTGTTTGAGGAATCTCTATACTGTTTTCCAAAGTGTATGTGCCAATTTTCATTTCCATTAGCAGTGTACAAGTGTTCCCTTCTTTCTGCATCCTTACCAACATTTGTTATCTCTAGATTTTTTGATAATAGCTATCCTAACAGGTGTGAGGTGATATCATTGTGGTTTTGCTTTGTATTTCCCTGATGATTAGTGATGTTGAGCACCTTTGCATATACCTGTTGGCCATTTGCATGTCTTTGGAAAAACGTCTATTCACGTCCTTTGCCCATTTTTTAATCAAATGACAATTGACCCTTGAAACAATGAGAGGGTTAGGGACTCAGACCCACATACAGTTGAAAGTTCGTGTCTAACTTTACAGTTAGCCGTCCATATCTGCAGCTCTGTATCCTCGGATTCAACCAACCATAGATCATGTAATACTGTAGTAGTGTTTAATGAAAAAAAATCTGAATATAAGTGGACCCGTGCGGTTCAAACCCATGTTGTTCAAGGGTCAACTGTATTTTTTTTTTTTTTTTGCTATTTAGTTGCATGATATATATGTATTTTAGATATTAACCACCTATCAAAATACTAGTTTGCACACCCAATATTTTTAAAGCCCTGCTCCTTCCAATTCTAAACTTTTTAGTCATTTTCATTGGGATCCCATCAAATTTAGAAATTCAACTATTAATATTCCTTTACATTTTCTAACCAATACCAAGATATACTTTTCTATTTATTCATCACCTTTATAAATCTCAGCAGAATATTAAAGTTTTCTTCTCTTTTTTCGGGTGTGTATACATTCTGCATTACTCATTTGAAGTTCATCCCTAGAGTTTTGCTATTTTAGACAGTACTGTTAAATCCATTATATTGTCTTTTGTATAATTGTTTTGTAACTACTTTACTAGCTTCCTACCAAGCATTTATCAGACATAGGTTTTTGTTTTTTATATTTTTTAGCATGTGACTTGTTCAACCTTCCAAGATCAGATAAATTCAGTCTATTTAAATGGCTCCAAAATAAAAAGAAGAAACACTTTCAAATTCTATGTGCAAAGCCAACAAGCACTATTTCATAGATAGCTCCTCCAAAGGAAACCACAGATAGTCTTGTTTGTGAAAATTACGCAAAAATACTGAATAAAATCTTATGTTTCTATTATTTTCCTTCAGCTGATAACCTTCAATTTTTCATGTATACTGACAAATCTTCTGCAAACAGCTCTGTTTACTTTATTTCTTGTATTTATACCTTATATTTCTCTCATCTAAATGCATTGTTACTTTGCAAACAAGAGTAAACTGAAATTTCTTTTCTTGTTTCCGTTATCAAGGGAAAATTTTCTCATTTTTACCTATAAAGCATGATGCTAAAATGAAATTATTATCATGTCAAGAAAGTATCATTTGCTCCCATTTTTCTCAAAGTTCTTTTAAGGTAGGACTGTAATTTGGATTTTATCAAAGGTCTAATTTGGCATTATTTGAAACAGTGATTAAAATTTATCCTTGTCCTATTAACATGTCATTTTTTTTTTTTTTTTTTTTTTTTTTTTGCGGTACGCGGGCCTCTCTCCGTTGTGGCCTCTCCCGTTGCGGAGCACAGGCTCCGGACGCGCAGGCTCAGCGGCCATGGCTCACGGGCCCAGCCGCTCCGCGGCATGTGGGATCCTCCCAGACCGGGGCACGAACCCACGTCCCCTGCATCGGCAGGTGGTCTCTCAACCACTGCGCCACCAGGGAAGCCCTAACATGTCATTTTAATTCAATAAAATTCTTACTATTAAATCATTCTTCAGTCTTTTATTTACCATTTTAATTATTTTTCTACTGTATCTGCTCATATTTTATTATTTTTGCATAATTTCCACAATGAGATTGATCTTTTTCTTTTTTTTGGGGGGTGAGATATCCATATCAGGTTTCTTTTCAGTATTTTGCTGGCTTCAAGAAAAGTATTTGAAAGTGTCGGCTTAAAAAATGCACAATGTGAGATTTGCGGGTTAAGTTTTATTTGGGGCAAAATGAGGACTGCACCCCGGGAGATAACATTTCAGATAGTTTTGAGAAACTGCTCCAAAGAGGCAGGGGAAGGTCAGTATACATGTGATTTCGGGGAAGGGGGAGTCCATGCAATCAAGCACATATTTTTTTTACGGAAGGTTTCTGCTACTCTCGTGCAGGCTACTGCTCCTCACGAGGACCAGACATCATCGTGAAGGATTTTAGTGTTTTTCTAGATATGAGGAGATACAAGAATTGGGCTCATAAAATCGGCTCCTGAAAATATCTAACTATCTGAAGACCTGTTCTGCCAGTTTTTCCCAGAGCACAGAGGGCCTCATTTCTGCTCTCCACCCTGAACTCCTTTCAGGGGGTGTTGAAAATCAGCAGCAGTGCTTGATTTAATCCTTGTAGAGGTGGATGGCAAGTGCCAATTTGTAGCTGACAAAAGGTTTCTTCTTCATGTTTTGGAGCAATTCAAATAGACAAGATTTATCTAATTTTTGAAGGGTGAAAAAATTTCCCCCTCCTCAACTCCTTTTTTAAAAAATGTATACCTGAAAAAGTTCTGGCAGAAAGCACGCTAAAGGCTTATCATCGATTTTTCTCCTCTTTTTAGTTATCTAAATTTGGGGACATTTTGAAACACATTTTATATTAAATATAAGAGAAATAAAGGAAGGAGAGAAAGGCAGGGGAAAGATACCCTCTATAGGATGAATGGTAGTTAATAAAATTGTCAGCAGGAACGGATAACCAACAAGGACTTACTGGATCACCCAGGAAACTCTGCTCAACATTATGTAACAATCTAAACCGGAAAAGAATTGGAAAAAGAATAGATACATGTATATGTATAACCGAATCACTCTGCTGTACGCCTGAAACTAACACAACATTGTTAATCAACTATACTCCAGTATAAAATAAAAAGTTAAAAAATGTATATAGAAAAAATGTCAGCGGGAAGATTATTTAGGCAGCTTTGTGAAAGTCCAGGAAAGAAAAAATAAGGCTATATATTAAAGCAGTGACCAAAAAGGAGAAGATAAAGAGAGCGGGTAATTAAAGCCTTGAGGCTGGATGAAATAGCAGAGGTAATAACTGCAGAGATGAGGGGGAAAGTCGAGCTGAAGTCAGAACCTTAAGACATCGCCAAGCACGTAAAAGGCACTTGACAGTTATGTGTGGCACGTATGAGGAAATAAACCCAAGAAACGAGCACCTAGAAACCCAGGTCTCAGCAGAGCACACAGGGGAAATCCTCAGAGAAACCTGAAGAAAAGGGAGAGGACATCCTGGCCTGAGCCAAGAGAGAGGGGAACTTCCAGGAAGAGGGGACAGTCATTAGGGTCACGTGGTGCACGGCGGTCTTTCAGCATCCGAGGATCCTGGCACCTTTTGAGAGAGCAGTTTAAAGAGAAAGGTGGGAAACCAAATAAATGGAAAAGGGGAAAGGTTTTCAAAAGAAATTAAGTGAAGGGAACCAGAGACTTACATGGTAACTTAAGTGGTGTCAGGGTGGAGAAACAGTTTTCCCACAAAAGGACAGGGGAAGGTAGGACCTCACGTTCCTGACCAAGTAGACAAGCTTCTTATTGCTTTGGATTTTTTTGGCCACCATAATTGCTGATAAGAAAGTAAAATTTATTTCACTATTACACTGGATCCAGCTGAATTAGTAAGCTGACCAGAATAACTCAAGAATACATTTTCTTTTCATGGTCTTAAAAAAGGGCTCCATATAGGTTCTGAAATATCAGGGGAACAGTTGCTTCTGAGTTTTATAGAATTCTGATTGTAAGCCATCTATTTACTGGTGAACTCCTGATTTTTGTTTTTCTGTTTCTTCTGAGCAATGCAACCGTGGAAAGTTTACATTAACTCCTCCAAAACAAATAGAATACTGCATACCTTGAAGCTGAGCATTTACTTTTCCTATTGAGAAGGGAAAATAAAGAGACTGGCTGTTCCGTTTTTGGAGAGTCCGATTCCCCAGCAACTGTGCAAAGCTTCATTTTGCCAATTCCCTGCAGAGTGGCAGGTCTTATCTTGGCCTCTCATTCTGAAAGTGCCCTGTCTTTGGAAGTGTCATGGGTGGCCCTTGGGGAAGTGCAGCCATGGTCGCTGACCTTGCATTTTAAAATGTCTTCCAGTGAAAGTGATTCCATTATTTTGAACTAGAAAATATTACAAGTATCATATGTGTTTCACATGTGGGTCTGCCTGGAAATAAGATAGGTAGTACAAGCATATGCACAGTGATTATACAGGGTTACAGGGTAACTTTATTTCTTTGGAAAAATGGCAGCTTAAAGACATAGGATGTAATCATCTACAAAATACCATCAGCATTATCCAGAAAACAGCTGCTGGTATTTGTGAAGTCCTGAAAGTACTCCCGTGCAGGCGTGTTCCTTCCCAGTGTTCCTTCCTTCCTGGAAGACAGTTTGGCAGAGTCTTATAATTCTCGAACATTCTATTGCCATAGCATCCGGCAATCACACTCCTCGGTATTTACCCAAAGCAACTGAGAACTTATATCCACAAAAAAACCTGCACACAGGTTATGCTAGCAGCTTTATTCAGCATTGCTGAATTGGAAGCGACCAAATATGCTTCAGGTGAATGGGTAAATAAACTGTGGCACATCCAGACGATGGAATGTTACTCAGTGCTGAAAAGAAACGAGCTATCAAGATGTGAAAAGACACAGAGGAAACTTAAAAATGCATATTCCTAAGTGAAAGAAGCCAATTTGAAAAGGTGGCATACTCTTTGATTCCAACTCTTTGATTCCAACTCTGGAAAAGACAAAACTAAGGGGACAGTAAAAAGATCAGTGGTTGCCAGGGATTGAAGGGCAGAGAAAGGGATGAATAGGCAGAGCACAGAGGATTGTTAGGGCAGAAAATAGGCCGTATGATACCGTAATGATGGATTCATGTCATTAAACACTTGTCCAAGCATAAGATGTACAGTAACATAAGCGAACCATAGTGTAAACTATGAACTTTGGGTGATTATGATGTGTCTATGTAGGTTCATCTGTTATAACAAATGGCCCAACTGATGGGGGATGCTGGTACTGGGGGAGGCTGCGTATGGATGGAGACAAGAGGGTATATAGGAAATCTCTGCATCTGACCTTCAAATTTGCTGGGATGTTAAACTGCTTTATAAAATCTTAGCTTAAAAGCCCAATGAATTGTAATATTTTACCAGTGATCTGATCTTCTTCAGAGTAACTGTGGTGTCACTCTTCCTTTCCGCTCACACACTGTCCTGTGCTATTTCAAGACCCTTGAAGACATGTTCTGACGTGGTGATAGGAGATGAATTGGGGAGAAAGGAATGAGGGTTCCAGTGTCTACTCCTTTTTAAAGATGGCTGGCGGAAATGCATATGGCTGATCCCCTCTCTCATGGGACACTTGCAAAGCTGAGGCACTTGGACACTTTGCCTTTTCAGAGTCTCCACATTGAAGAGTCTACTGCCTCTTGTTACATCGTGCGTGTTCCCTTTTCTGACAAGAGTGCATGGGGGTTTCTTAAAGATCAATAAATTCTGTTGAATGTTGAATAAAGGTGAAGGGCGAAATACAAATGTTGGGGTTTTTTTTTCCTGTTTATAAGCTTCTCTTCTCTTTGGGGATGTGGGATCCCCTCTATAGACTTTAAGGAATAGAAAACTATTTATTTTATAATAAATCTCCGTCAAAGATAGGAATCTGTGGGAAAATTTGTTGTCTCTAGAAAGAAAGAGCATTGATTAGAGGATATGAAACTAAATTCATGATCGTCGTAAGACATTTTTTATTCCCTCAAATATATAGTGTTGAATTTTTATGGCTGTGGGATAATCAGGATTTAAAAAACAATATAAAAAGCAGAATTCTTTTTCTTACAGAAAGTACAGGTTGGAGAGATAGGACAGCACACACACACATATATATATAATTTTTTTTGAAATCATGTATTTTGAATGTGTGAGAGCATTTTATTTTCCTGTTCCTTGGAAATGGAGAATGTTACACATCTATAAATAATGGTTTAGGGTACATGCACTGGGATGGAAAATGTCCCCCCCAGAATTTCATGTCCTTCCAGGAACTTCCGAGTGTGACATTATTTGGAAATAGGGCTGTTGCAGATATAATTAGTTAAGTCGGAGATTGTATTGGAATAGGGTGAATCCTTAGTTCATATGATTGGTGTCCTGATAAAAAGAAGAGAAGAGACACAGAAGGATGCTGGCCCTGTGAAGATCAAGGTGGGGATCGGAGTTAAGCTACCACAAGCCGAAGAACGCTTGGGGATGCTGGAAGCTGGAAGAGGCAAGGAAAGATCCTTCCCCCAGGGTTCAGAGAGAGTGTGGCCGTGCCAACAACGTGATTTCAGACTTCTAGTCTCCAGAACTGTGAGCGAATAAACCTCTGTTGTCTTAAGACAGCCCAGTCTGTGGTACTGTTACAGCAGCCCTAGGAAACTACCACATGACATAATCATAGTGCATATATTTTAAAAGTCATGACAGAGGTCCAAATATTGGGAAGTGAGTTAGTTAACTGTGGTAGGTCAGTAAAATATTTGATTGCCTATGAATCTGACAAATATGTGGACTTTAGAGATACACAGAAAACTCTTTGCTAAATAATAAACAGCAATCACATGGTATGGACACAATGATTACAAGCATATATATATATATATATATATATATAAAACAATGGAGGTTTAGAAAAAAACTTTATCCTCATATAATTGCTGCAAGATGGTAAAAGATTTGTTTACTGTTTCTTTTAATAAAAGGAATAAATATTTGATATAAAAACTTAAAAACAATGAGTCAAAAAAATAGTTTGACATAAAAGTCACCTTTAAGTGACTTAAATTGAGATTGGAACTAAATTTGGTCTATGCATATGGAGTAATTAACTTTCCCCTTTGTGGTGCTTTTAATCCTGAAGTAGTAGCATAAATTGTAAAATGATACGGGTGGTCCTTAAGGAATTCGATGTGTGGAAAACTCCAAGATCTGTAGATTATATTGATTCTCTAAAATGCTGAACATCCTGCTAACTGAGACTAACAGAGTAGAAAAAATAGTGATGGCCAAGCAATTTAGGAGCCAATAGACATAGAAGCTTATGACTCTTCTACTTGTTTTTTGTAGACTCTAAGCTATAATTAATACTTCAAGCCCACAAAATGAGCAGGATTGGAGGGTTTGGCTTCTGGAGAAATATTTGCAGTGAAAGTTAAGAAGCTGGTGAAACAGCTCATTAAACTAGCCCAACCCATATAAATGCCATAGCCCGTGTAATGATGAAATCTTGCTGGAAACCTCCAAGCGAGCCTTCGGAGCCAGGGTCAGCTTTCATTATACAACAGGAGTTGGCTCTTTTTCAGGCCAGCTGACCTCTTACTTTATGTGGGAGTATGTCCTCCGGCTTCTCTAAAAAAAAAAAAAAAATTTTGCTCCGCTATCTGCAAGGCTGTTTTTGGAAATTAGTTTGTCATTTTGGTGAGTCTCAGAGGGATCAGTGCATGGCAAGTGTGGAAGAGTTACAAACCAATCGAATGCCGTAAGGAATCCTTGCACTGTTGGCCAAACCCATGTGAAACACAGTTGCTGTTTATCTGAAGAGCAAAACAGGAAGTCATTCTCTAAGGGAACCGCCCATTAAGAATCATTTTCCATGATGATTTACAGCTCATGTACAAAACCACCACTATTTAAAGCAACGAACACCTTCCAAGTTTTCTAATAAGATTTTTCTTCTTGTCAGACAACTGGAAGTATGGCAATGTTTGATATATCCACAGTACAAAGAGTCAAACCATCTACTTAATAATTTTCCAAGAAAAATGCTATCAATGAGAGAAGTCATGCAAGCAAAAGGTATTGCCCCAGATTTTTCCCACTGGGTGGGAATCTTCCAAATGGCAGTGCAACTACTCATCTTGGTGAAATCTCTCCTTAGAGATTGACTGAGGAAATGAAAGCTCAGAAAGAGTAAGTAAAGCACCCTAGGAGTAGAAGGGAAACAACAGTTGCACATTTTCTAAACTTTGGGCAAAAACAGTGGTTCTAGAACTTTCCAGAGTTTTGGGTGATTTAGACTGTGGATAGTTCTTGGTGGGCGTATCCCTCTGGGAGCCCTTGTAGGAACTGTTTGGCCCCCACAGGCACTGGAAGGAGATCCACGAATGAAAAGTATTGGATCTAAAAGTTAACAAGTTTCCCTCCAGAGAAAGAGGACTCTGAGTCACCAAAGACATACTTTCTAAGCAGAAATGCAATGTCAAAATTAAGATTCTTGACGTGAGCATGTACAGTTGTATTTTTCATTTGAGTAGCTATAAAAATATTGTTTCAGGCCTTTCACCTAACCTTAAGATGATTGTTATATTCCTGGTGTTATATTTTACTTTTTCTAAATAGGCCAGAAACTCCTAAGAATATAAAGATAAAGAAAAGAAGAAAATTGCCTGTACTTGCCCAGATACCTGTTGTGTAATGACCTCACTCCACTGATCATTTTTCCCTTTTAGGTGCTAAAGTGATGTCACCTCCTGCAAGGGACACTAACCAAGCCTTTAAGAATATGTCCTTTTATGAGCAATGATTTTATTTGATTGCCAGAAGAGATTATTTGGAACAGACAATTTCTAGACTTTCCACATTCTCCCAGGTCACAGTTGGAGCGTGAAAAGTGGGCCATTTACTGTTAGTATTTTGTAACCTGAGAAATTTTATGATTTTCCTTTATTGGCAATTTCTGGGAAAGACAATTCTGAAACACATTCTGTTGATTATCCAAGCACTATTAATTTCAGGTCTGAAAATTCCCTGTGAAGTTTTTTGACAGCCAAGGCTCTTTCTGAGGTTTATGGAACTTTACTGATATCTGCTTTGTCTAATAGCCCATGAGGAGTTCAGAGGCAGCATATAGATTCCTGACAAAGAAGTCAATTTAAGTGAGATGACAACACTGCTGACACTTGTGCTACCTCAGAAGATTGAATCCTCCTTACCTCCAGTGTTCCAATAGATAAAAACTACCAGGGAAAGGCATCTTGCCATTTAAGTCCAACATAAGAAAGTTTCTCTTCTCTTAGTCTAAGTAATTCTTGAACAAGCTATTTTCACATTTTTTGGCTGGCTCTACAAGGCAAAGTGTTGTAAGTAATGAATGGGGACTGACCAGATGATTCTGGCTGCAAACTCTGCACGTCTGCAACTGTAACCGAGCAGGACCCTACGGGGCCTCCCCGGGACAAACCCCTCTCCCATATCCTCTGCTTTAGCTCCTCCCTGAAGTACCTGGATAATAGTATCTGATGCATGTTTCCTGAGTTCTTCAGATGCTAAAACCACCACCAAATGGAAGAAATGAACTACCTGAGGATCATGAGCATGTAATCCCCAGACTTTTTTGCCTCCTAAGGATTGATCACCATGAACCCATCAGAGAATTGTGCCCGAGCTGATCACATACCCTGGGATGCCCCTCCCTCACCTGGCCTTTAAAAGTGATTTGCTGAAACCCTTCAGGGAGCTCCAGGTTTTCTGAGTGCAAGCCACCTATTCTCCTTGCTTGGCCCTGCAATAAACCTTTCTCTGCTCCAGACTCTGATGTTTTGGGTTGTTTAGCCTCACTGTGTGTCAGGCACATGAACTTGAGTTCTGTAACACAGTGAACACTGCAGAGTAGCCACAAACAGAATATATCTGAAAATAAACCACTGTGAAGTCCTAAGTAACTATTCTAAGTGAACTTTTTGAGGTGAGGAGATACAGAGCTGTTCCCAGCTAACCTTCTCACATTGCATGTGAGGGATTTCAAGTTCATCATTAGCTAGTCCTACTCTGAATCATAATGGTGACATATGATGACAATGGTGACAATGATGATGTCAATGAACATTTTTTGAGGGTATGTACCAAAAGATGTATTATTATTTAATCCTGCCTGTAGCCTTGAGACATCTGAATAATCTTCAGCAGAGGTAGAGAATTGTAGGTTTAATGGTGGTTTATTTTACTTTAAAATGTAAATGTTTCTGAATTAGAGAATCCTGAAAATGAAGCCAGATTAAAGCTTAAGAAAAGCACCCATACAGACACCCTTCTACTTTGTTCTATGATTTCCTGCACAGATGCTGTTAACTGTCCAGGGTTCTGTGAACATTTGAACCTGTACCAAATACTGAGGAAACGTGAGCAAGCAACTTCCAAGCTAATTTTTATAAAAGAAGACACATTTTAGAAATGAATAATCACTACATTAAGCTGATTTAAATTTACATCCTTTCCCCTGGTTCCACCCTTCTCCACTGACTAATGCATTGTTTGCTCTTCAGATCTGGATAGCAATTTCACTACTTAGATAGCTTATTTAATTGAATGCTGCCAGTGGCATTTTTCCCATTTGACTCAATATAACAAGTAGCAGTAAAAGGAGTTTCAGCTAGAATAACTGCTACGTACTACTAGTTAATACATGTGGCAGGCACTCTCTTAACTACTTTCCAAGTATTATTTACTAGTCACAGCAACCCAGGAAGTAGATGCTATTATGATTGAACTGAAGTAAATAGCTCAAGGCCACAAAGCCAGTAAAATGTGGAGATCCAGTATTTGAAATCAGTTTTTTTTAATTGTATTTATTTATTTATTATTGTTTTATGGTCTCAATAGCTTCTCTGATGTCTTTGATAATATCAGTACTGGTTTCATTAGAGTTGTCACTTCCTCTTACAGTCTCCGTTTTTTTCCAGTTTGCTCTTTTCCGGTTGTTTTTGTCTCTAGCTTTTATGTTATAGCCAAGGTTCTCAACTCTGAGTATAACCAAAGTCACCTAGGGGGCTTTAAAAAAGTACTGATGCACCACAGACCAGTCAAATCTAAACCTCTGTTATTCAGACATGTTTCTTCAAAGCTTACTAGTTGATTCTCTGTTCAGATCAGGAGGACTCCTTGGATGTCTGTATGTCTGTGTTTAAGCACAGAAGACTAGAAAGCTGATTGGAAAACTCGGACCCAGATGATTCAATTGGTGAATTATATTGAGCATTTAAGGAAGAAATAATACCAACATTACGCAAAATCTTTCAGGAAATAGAGGATAATGGCTCTATTAAACTCAGTTCTGAGGTCAATATCACCCTGATACTGAGACCAGACAAGAACACTAAAAATACATCCATCCATACATACCAGTAAGCCTCGTGAACAGAGACAGAAAGATTTTTAACAAAATTTTAACAAATAAGTCCAGGAAGGCAAAGTTGATTTAATGTTTGAAAATCAATCAATATAATTCACTCAATAAAGGAGAAAAGGCACATTCTCATTTCAATAGATGTAGAAACATGTTTGAAAAAATTCAGTATTCATTCATGATAAAACATTTCATTAGATTAGAAAATGGGACTTCCTAAATCTGATAAAAGGTATATATGAAAAACCTATTGCTAATATTGTATTTAATGTCGAAAAAGTAAATGCTTTCTCCCTAAGATCAGGAACAAGGCAAGAATGCTAACTCTCACCCCTTACATTCGACATGGTACTGGAAAGCCTAGCCTTCACAATTAGGCAAGAAAGAGAATAAAAGGCAAAAAGATCTGAAAAGTATGTAAAACTATCTCTATTCAAAGATGTTATGATTGTGTAGAATATTCTAAGGAATCTACAAACAACTATTATCTACAACTATTAAACTAATTTAGAGAGGGTAAAAGGTGGATATACAAAAAGTTGCATTTTTATATACTAAAAGCTGACGATAAGCTTTTAGCATGAGAGTGGAGCTGGCTGACGTTTAGTCTCAGTATAGGGTGGTCTACTTGTTTGTTTATTGGGACAGCCCGATGTGAATATTTGATATCTTTACTCTCGGCCTGGTTAATTCCTCAGAGAAGAGTTTTCTAATCTTCTGTCTAGAGCATTCTGGTCTGGCTGTCAGTGTTCTGAAGGTTGGGGATTTCAGCATATTCAGGGGGCATATTTTCACTTAATCCCCATTTTTTTGGTTCAAAGATTATACCCTCAACTATGCCTGGCATCCCTGGTACAAAGGCCTTCCGTTCACCCTCTCTTGAGGGTAATAGATTGATAGTCTTCTGAGAATAGATTGATAGTCTTCTGGGTTTCCCTCCATGGCGGGGAGTGTTGGGATCTCTGGGAGGGTGACTGCTTCTTTCAATCCCTTTACCCAGGCCCCTCTCTCCTTCACCCTATTCCAGAAGGGCCTGTTGCTCTCAAAGTGTCTGCGTCCTTTGAGAATTCTGTGGTGGGGATGAAGTAAGTTCTCAGTGTTCCCCGCTGCCAGCTCAGGCTCCAGTCCTGCTAAATTAATCACTGCTCATCCATCTGCTTCCCAGCTTACAATATTTTTATTGTTCTCTCTTCTCCTGTTCTCCCATCCATATATGTCTTTTTAAGAAATTTCTTCACCATCTTTTCCATGAAGTACAACCTGGGTACTTCATGTGAAATTGAAATATCAAGATCACTGCCTGATTTAAAGGATAAGGGAATGACCTACTTTATCAAAAATTAAGTTGTATGTTACTTAATAGTAATACTTTATACTTATGTCAGGAAAGAATAATCAAGCATCTCATTTGTAGACTTTAACAAGTGTTTTACATGGAAAATTCCATATGGAACCATACGGTTTTATTATCTACAGTAAAAAACAAACAAACAACAAAGAAAACTAAAAGAATATCTGGTTTGCCCAGTGTCAGTGAGGCACTTTGCCCTTCATTCTCCCTCTCACATAAAACATGCATTTATAACTTACGTTTTCATGGTAGTTTGAAAGAAATTTGGAGTAATTGTGGTCATGGCTCTGAGGAAGTGAAAGACTACATTTTAGAGGCAGTACTAATTAATTTAACAAGCCTTAATTAAGCACTAACCGTGAGGCAGGCACTGTACTGAAACAGAATGGTCCCAAATCCCTGGCCTTCTGAGGATTTCAGTCCAGACAGTAGACTTCTGGTATTAAAATAAGCATAAAGGGCACCAAAAAAGTTCCTTCAGCAAATTCTGTGAAATAGGGTACCCGTGCTTATATCTGGGTATTTCTTATTGTATCATTATCTGTGTTTTGGATTCTGTAGTGGAGAGATTAACAAATTGGATTATGATTGAATTAAATTATTTTGTTGTTGTTCATTATAACATCCACTTCTAAAGATGACTTGAAATAGACTTCCCAGGTATATACAAGGTGGTAAAAAAACTTAAAGTAAGTCAGAGAACTGAAGCAAAGGGAGAATAAAAATAGGAAAAGTAGAATAAACTGAGTGACAACAATGTACAAAATGCATGTAGAGAAGCCCCATTCCCTGTTAGGCACAGGCCATGCATTTTCCTCTATTTTTTTTTTTTTTTTTGGTAGACATTTTAAAGATAAAAATATCATCAATTTCCAGAAGTCAAAGAATCTGTCAGGGCCTCCCTGGTGGCGCAGTGGTTAAGAATCCGCCTGCCAATGCAGGGGACACGGGTTCGAACCCTGGTCCAGGAAGATCCCACATGCCGCAGAGCAACTAAACCCGTGCGCCACAACGACTGAGCCTGCGCTCTAGAGCCCATGAGCCACAGCTACCAAGCCCGCGTGCAACAACTATTGAAGCCCGCGCACCTAGAGCCTGTGCTCTGCAACAAGAGAAGCCATCTGAAAGAGAAGCCTGCGCACCACAATGAAGAGTACCCCGCGCACCACAGTGAAGAGAAGCCCCTGGTCGCCGCAACTAGAGAAAGCCCACGCACAGCAACGAAGACCCAATACAGCCAAAAATAAATAAGTTAATAGAAAAAGAATCAATCAGTTATCAGGTGATATAAAAATATAGAAATTTCTCCTATGGATCTTCATGAAAGGATCTTCATTAGGAAATGGAGCAAAACACTTCCTTACCAAAAAATACGACAATGAGTTCCACTGGACTATTTCTTTTATGTCTTCACTATCGTCCAATCGTATTAGTACAAAGCATAATTTAGTAAATGTTGTTATACTAGAAGTCTAAATTAAGAAAGTTCTAGAAAACTCCTCTACATGTTTATATGAAAATATGTGAATTTTGCATTCTCCATGAAGTTATAATAAATCTACTAATATTTGCAGTTTATAAAATACTTCCTTATGCATTCTCCACCAAGGAAACTTTCAGGCAGGTGTTATCATCATCTTCATTTTAACACTGAGAGAATTATACATATTAAGTAACTTACACAAGATCTCCTAGTCACGGAATAGGAAACCAATACTGTAATAAAGGATTTTTAACTCTAGATCTTGTCTTCTTAACAGCACACCAATCTACCATTTCACTACATCTAGCTGACCAAGAAAGTGCTAACACACAGTAGTTGTTTATTTCTTTTAACGTTTTATAAACTGTAAAGAGTATAATGTGTACTAATACTGAATAGAGATTGATGAACTATATATGGCTATGACTACGTAACAACCATCCAAATCAAGATATAGAACATTTCCAGCAGCCCAGAAGGTTCTCTTGTGCCTTTTCTTGGCCAACATTTATTCTGCCAGATCAGTTCTTCAACTTCATGTACATGGATTCATACTGTGCATACTCTTTTGTGTCGGGCTTCTTTTGCTCAAAAAAATGTCTGTAAGATTCATTTCTAATGTGTATATCATAGCTGGGTCTCTTTTTTTTTTTTTTTTTTTTAAAAGAAAGCTTTATTGACATTTATTCCACGAAGGATACAACTCACCCATTTAAAGTACAGAGTTCAGTGTTTTCTGGTATTTTCGAAGAGTTATGCAACTGTCACCAAAATCTAATTTTAAACATTTTTAACGTCCCCAAAGAAATCCCACACACATCAGCAGTCATTCCCCACTCCCCTCCCAAACCTGCCCAAGCAACCGCTAGTCTACTTTCCATCTCTATAGATTTGCCCAATCTGGATATTTCACATAAATGGATTTATATAATATGTGGTCTTTGTGACTGGCTTTTATTCACTAAGCACCATGCTTTCAAGATTCATCCTTGTTATAGCATAATATCAGTACTTTTAAATTGTGTTTATTCATTTACCAGTTGATGGACATTTGGGTTGTTTTCACTTTTTGGCTATTATGAATAATGCTGCCATGAACATTTTTTTTTTTTTTAAACATCTTCATTGGAGTATAATTGCTTTACAATGGTGTGTTAGTTTCTGCTTTACAACAAAATGAATCAGTTATATATATACATATGTTCCCATATCTCTTCCCGCTTGCGTCTCCCTCCCTCCCACCCTCCCTATCCCACCCCTCCAGGCGGTCACAAAGCACCGAGCTGATCTCCCTGTGCTATGCGGCTGCTTCCCACTAGCTATCTACCTTACGTTTGGTAGTGTATATATGTCCATGCCTCTCTCTCGCTTTGTCACAGCTTACCCTTCCCCCTCCCCATATCCTCAAGTCCATTCTCTAGTAGGTCTGTGTCTTTATTCCTGTCTTACTCCTAGGTTCTTCATGACATTTTTTTTTCTTCTTAAATTCCATATATATGTGTTAGCATACGCTATTTGTCTTTCTCTTTCTGATTTACTTCACTCTGTATGACAGACTCTAGGTCTATCCACCTCATTACAAATAGCTCAATTTCGTTTCTTTTTATGGCTGAGTAATATTCCATTGTATATATGTGCCATGTCTTCTTTATCCATTCATCTGATGATGGACACTTAGGTTGTTTCCATCTCTGGACTATTGTAAATAGAGCTGCAATGAATATTTTGGTACATGACTCTTTTTGAATTATGGTTTTCTCAGGGTATATGCCCAGCAGTGGGATTGCTTTTTTAAGGAACCTCCATACTGTTCTCCACAGTGGCTGTATCAATTTACATTCCCACCAACAGTGCAAGAGGGTTCCCTTTTCTCCACACCCTCTCCAGCATTTATTGTTTCTAGATTTTTTGATGATGGCCATTCTGACTGGTGTGAGATGATATCTCATTGTAGTCTTGATTTGCATTTCTCTAATGATTAGTGATGTTGAGCATTCTTTCATGTGTTTGTTGGCAGTCTGTATATCTTCTTTGGAGAAATGTCTATTTAGGTCTTCTGCCCATTTTTGGATTGGGTTGTTTGTTTTTTTGTTATTAAGCTGCATGAGCTGCTTATAAATTTTGGAGATTAATCCTTTGTGAGTTGCTTCATTTACAAATATTTTCTCTTATTCTGAGGGTCGTCTTTTGGTCTTCTTTATGGTTTCCTTTGCTGTGCAAAAGCTTTGAAGTTTCATTAGGTCCCATTTGTTTACTTTTGTTTTTATTTCCATTTCTCTAGGAAGTGGGTCAAAAAGGATCTTGCTGTGATTTATGTCATAGAGTGTTCTGCCTATGTTTTCCTCTAAGAGTTTGATAGTTTCTGGCCTTACATTTAGATGTTTAATCCATTTTGAGCTTATTTTTGTGTATGGTGTTAGAGAGTGATCTAATCTCATACTTTTACATGTACCTGTCCAGTTTTCCCCTCACCACTTATTGAAGAGGCTGTCCTTTCTCCACTGTACATTCCTGTCTCCTTTATCAAAGATAAGGTGACCATATGTGCGTGGGTTTATCTCTGGGCTTTCTATCCTCTTCCATTGATCTGTATTTCTGTTTTTGTGCCAGTACCATACTGTCTTGATTACTGTAGCTTTGTAGTATAGTCTGAAGTCAGGGTGCCTGATTCCTCTAGCTCCGTTTTTTGTTCTCAAGATTGCTTTGGCTATTCGGGGCTTTTTGTGTTTCCATACAAACTGTGAAATGTTTTGTTCTAGTTCTGTGAAAAATGCCAGTGTTAGTTTGATAGGGATTGCATTGAATCTGTAGATTGCTTTGTGTAGTAGAGTCATTTTCACAATGTTGATTCTTCCAATCCAAGAACATGGTATATCTTTCCATCTATTTGTATCATCTTTAATTTCTTCCATCAGTGTCTTATAATTTTCTGTATACAGATCTTTTGTCTCCTTAGGTAGCTTTATTCCTAGATATTTTATTCTTTTTGTTGCAGTGGTAAATGGGAGTGTTTTCTTGATTTCACGTTCAGATTTTTCATCATTAGTGTATAGGATTGCCAGAGATTTCTTTGCATTAATTTTGTATCCTGCTACTTTACCAAATTCATTGATTAGCTCTAGTAGTTTTCTGGTAGCATCTTTAGGATTCTCTATGTATAGTATCATGTCATCTGCAAACACTGACAGCTTTACTTCTTCTTTTCCGATTTGGATTGCTTTAATTTCCTTTTCTTCTCTGATTTCTGTGTCTAAAACTTCCAAAACTATGTTGAATAAGAGTGGTGAGAGTGGGTAACCTTGTCTTGTTCCTGATCTTAGTGGAAATGCTTTCAGTTTTGTACCATTGAGGATGATGTTGGCTGTGGGTTTGTCATGTATGGCCTTTATTATGTTGAGGAAAGTTCCCTCTATGCCTACTTTCTGCAGGGTTTTTATCATAAATGGGTGTTGAATTTTGTCGAAAGCTTTCTCTGCATCTATTGAGATGATCATATGGTTTTTCTCCTTCAATTTGTTAATATGGTGTATCACGTTGATTGATTTGCGTATACTGAAGAATCCTTGCATTCCTGGAATAAACCCCACTTGATCATGGTGTATGATCCGTTTAATGTGCTGTTGGATTCTGTTTGCTAGTATTTGTTGAGGATTTTTGCATCTATGTTCATCAGTGATATTGGCCTTTCGTTTTCTTTCTTTGTGACATCCTTTGTGACATCCTTGTCTGGTTTTGGTATCAGGGTGATGGTGAGTGTTCCTCCCTCTGCTATATTTTGGAAGAGTTTGAGAAGGATAGGTGTTAGCTTTTCTCTAAATGTTTGATAGAATTCACCTGTGAAGCCATCTGGTCCTGGGCTTTTGTTTGTTGGAAGATTTTTAACCACAGTTTCAATTTCAGTGCTTGTGATTGGTCTGTTCATATTTTCTATTTCTTCCTGATTCAGTCTTGGCAGGTTGTGCATTTCTAAGAATTTGTCCATTTCTTCCAGGTTGTCCATTTTATTGGCATAGAGTTGCTTGTAGTAATCTCTCATGATCTTTTGTATTTCTGCAGTGTCAGTTGTTACTTCTCCTTTTTCATTTCTAATTCTATTGATTTGAGTCTTCTCCCTTTTTTCTTGATGAGTCTGGCTAATGGTTTATCAATTTTGTTTATCTCCTCAAAGAACCAGCTTTTAGTTTTATTGATCTTTGCTATCATTTCCTTCATTTGTTTTTCATTTATTTCTGATCTGATTTTTATGATTTCTTTCCTTCTGCTAACTTTGGGTTTTTTTTTTTTTTGTTCTTCTTTCTCTAATTGCTTTAGGTGCAAGGTTAGGTTGTTTATTCGAGATGTTTCCTGTTTCTTAAGGTAGGATTTTATTGCTATAAAATTCCCTCTTAGAACTGCTTTTGCTGCATCCCATAGATTTTGGGTTGTCGTGTCTCCATTGTCATGTGTTTCTAGGTATTTTTTAATGTCCTCTTTGATTTCTTCAGTGATCACTTCATTATTAAGTAGTGTATTGTTTAGTCTCCATGCGTTTGTATTTTTTACAGATCTTTTCCTGTAATTGATATCTAGTCTCATAGCGTTGTGGTCGGAAAAGATAATTGAAACAATTTCAATTTTCTTAAATTTACCAAGGCTTGACTTGTGACCCAAGATATGATCTATCCTGGAGAATGTTCCATGAGCACTTGAGAAAAATGTGTATTCTGTTGTTTTTGTATGGAATGTCCTATAAATATCAATTAAGTCCATCTTGTTTAATGTATCATTTAAAGCTTGTGTTTCCTTATTTATTTTCATTTTGGATGATCTGTCCATTGGTGAAAGTGGGGTGTTAAAGTCCCCTACTATGAATGTGTTACTGCCGATTTCTCCTTTTATGGCTGTTAGTATTTGCCTTATGTATTGAGGTGCTCCTATGTTGGGTGCATAAATATTTACAATTGTTATATCTTCTTCTTGGATCGATTCCCTGATCATTATGTAGTGTCCTTCTTTGTCTCCTCTAATAGTCTTTATTTTAAAGTCTATCTTGTCTGATATGAGAATTGCTACTCCAGCTTTCTTTTGGTTTCCATTTGCATGAAATATCTTTTTCCATCCCCCTACTTTCCGTCTGTATGTGTCTCTAGGTCTGAAGTGGGTCTCTTGTAGACAGCAAATATATGCGTCTTGTTTTTGTATCCATTCAGCCAATCTGTGTCTTTTGGTGGGAGCATTTCGTCCGTTTACATTTAAGGTAATTATCGATATGTATGTTCCTATTCCCATTTTCTTAATTGTTTTGGGTTTGTTATTGTAAGTCTTTTCCTTCTCTTTGTTTCTTGCCTAGAGAAGTTGCTTTAGCAGTTGTTGTAGAGCTGGTTTGGTGGTGCTGAACTCTCTCAGCTTTTGCTTGTCCGTAAAGGTTTTAATTTCTCCATCAAATCTGAATGAGATCCTTGCTGGGTAGAGTAATCTTGGTTGCAGGTTTTTCTCCTTCATCACTTTCAATATGTCCTGCCAGTCCCTTCTGGCTTGCAGAGTTTCTGCTGAAAGATCAGCTGTTAACCTTATGGGGATTCCCTTGTGTGTTATTTGTTGTTTTTCCCTTGCTGCTTTTAATATGTTTTCTTTGTATTTAATTTTTGACAGTTTGATTAATATGTGTCTTGGTGTGTTTCTCCTTGGATTTATCCTGTATGGGACTCTCTGTGCTTCCTGGACTTGATTAACTATTTCCTTTCCCATATTAGGGAAGTTTTCAACTATAATCTCTTCAAATATTTTCTCAGTCCCTTTCTTTTTCTCTTCTTCTTCTGGAACCCCTATAATTCGAATGTTGGTGCGTTTATTGTTGTCCCAGAGGTCTCTGAGACTGTCCTCAGTTCGTTTAATTCTTTTTTCTTTATTCTGCTCTGCAGTAGTTATTTCCACTATTTTATATTCCAGGTCACTTATCCGTTCTTCTGCCTCAGTTATTCTGCTATTGATCCCATCTAGAGTATTTTAAATTTCATTTATTGTGTTGTTCATCGTTGTTTGTTTCATCTTTAGTTCTTCTAGGTCCTTGTTAAATGTTTCTTGCATTTTGTCTATTTCCAAGATTTTCCATCATCTTTACTATCAATATTCTGAATTCTTTTTTAGGTAGACTGCCTATTTCCTCTTCATTTGTTAGGTCTGGTGGGTTTTTATCTTGCTCCTTCATCTTCTGTGTTTTTCTGTCTTCTCATTTTGCTTATCTTACTGTGTTTGGGGTCTCCTTTTTTCAGGTTGCAGGTTCGTAGTTCCCATTGTTTTTGGTGTCTATCCCCAGTGGCTAAGGTTGGTTCAGTGGGTTGTGTAGGCTTCCTGGTGGAGGGGACTAGTGCCTGTGTTCTGGTGGATGAGGCTGGATCTTGTCTTTCTGGTGGGCAGGACTGTGTCCGGTGGTGTGTTTTGGGGTGTCTGTGGACTTATTATGATTTTAGGTAGTCTCTCTGCTAATGGGCGGGGTTGTGTTCCTGTCTTGCTAGTTGTTTGGCATAGGATGTCCAGCACTGTAGCTTGCTGGTCGTTGAGTGAAGCTGGTTGCTGGTGTTGAGATGGAGATCTCTGGGAGATTTTCTCCGTTTGATATTATGTGGAGCTGGGAGGTCTCGTGTGGACCAGTGTCCTGAAGTTGGCTCTCCCACCTCAGAGGCACAGCACTGACTCCTGGGTGCAGCACCAAGAGCCTTTCATCCACACGGCTCAGAATAAAAGGGAGAAAAAGTAGAAAGAAAGTATTAGTAGAAATAGAAAGAAAGAAAGGAGGGAGGGAGGGAGGAAGGTTGGAAGGAATGAGGGAAGGAAAAAAAGAAAAAAGATAAAGTAAAATAAAATAAAGTAAGATAAAATATAATAAAGTTATTAAAATAAAAAATAATTATTAAGAGAAAAAAAAACGGATGGATAGAACCCTAGGACAAATGGTGGAAGCAAATCTATACAGACAAAATCTCACACAGAAGCTTACACATACACACTCACATAAAGAGGAAAAGGGGAAAAAATCATAAATCTTGCTCTCAAGTCCACCTCCTTAATTTGGGATGATTCGTTGTGTATACATGTATTCCACAGATGCAGGTACATCAAGTTGATTGTGGAGCTTTAATCCGCTGCTTCTGAGGCTGCTGGGAGAGATTTCCCTTTCTCTTCTTTGTTCTCACAGCTCCCAGGGGCTCAGCTTTGGATTTGGCCCCACCTCTGCCTGTAGGTCGCCAGAGGGCGTCTGTTCTTCGCTCAGACAGGACGGGGTTAAAGGAGCCGCTGATTCGGAGGCTCTGGCTCACTCAGGCGTGGGGGAGGGAGTGGCACGCAGTGAGGGGTGGGCCTGCGGCGGCAGAGGCCGGCGTGACGTTGCACCAGCCTGAGGCGCGCCGTGCGTTCTCCTGAGGAAGTTGTCTCTGGATCCCGGGACCCTGGCAATGGCGGCCTGCACAGGCTCCCCGGAAGGGGGTGTGGATAGTGACCTGAGTTCGCACACAGGCCCCTTGGCGGCAGCAGCAGCCTTAGCGTCTCCTGCCTGTCTCTGGCGTCCGCGCTGTTAGCCGCGGGTCGCGCCCGTCTCTGGAGCTCCTTTAAGCAGCGCTCTTAATCCCCTCTCCTCGCGCACCAGGAAACAAAGAGGTAAGAAAAAGTCTCTTGCCTCTTCAGCAGATCCAGACTGCCCGAACTCCCTCCCGGCTAGCCGTGGCGCACTAACTTCCTGCAGGCTGTGTTCACGCCGCCAACCCCAGTCCTCTCCCTGCGCTCTGACCGAAACCCAAGCCTCAGCTCCCAGCCCTGCCAGCCCCGGCGGGTGAGCGGACAAGCCTCTCGGGCTGCTGAGTGCCGGTCGGCCCTGATCCACTGTGCGGGAATCTCTCCGTTTCGACCTCCGCACCCCTGTTGCTGCGCTCTCCTCCGCGGCTCCGAAGCTTTCCCCTTCCGCCACCCGCAGTCTCCGCCCGCGAAGGGGCTTCCTAGTGTGTGGCAACCTTTCCTCCTTCACAGCTCCCTCCCAGAGGTGCAGGTCCCGTCCCTATTCTTTTGTCTCTGTTTATTCTTTTTGCTTTTGCCCTACGTAGGTACGTAGGGGGTTTCTTGCCTTTTGGGAGGTCTGAGGTCTTCTGCCAGCGTTCAGTAGGTGTTCTGTAGGAGTTGTTCCACGTGTAGATGTATTTCTGGTGTGTCTGTGGGGAGGAAGATGATCTCCGCGTCTTACTCTTCCGCCATCTTCCCGGAAGCCCCGTGAACATTCTTATACAAGTTTTTGTGTAGACATTTCTTAGGGTCTATCGATAGGAGGGCAACTGCTGTGTTGTTATCTATGGTTAGCATTTTGAGCAACTGCCAAACTGTTTTCCACAGTGGCTGCACCATAATCCATTCCCACCAGCAATGTGTGAGTGTTCCAGCAGTAGCTATTGTGTATCTTTTTGGTTATAGCAGGCCTAGTAGGTGTGAGGTGGAGTCTCGCTGTGGTTTTAATTTGCATCTTCCTAATGACTAATGATGAGCACTTTCTATGTGCTTATTGGCTATTTGTATATCTTCTTTGGAGAAATATCTATTCAGATCATTTACGTATTTTAAAACTTTTTTTTAACATCTTTTTTTTTTAACATCTTTATTGGAGTATAATTGCTTTACAGTGGTGTGTTAGTTTCTGCTGTATAACAAAGTGAATCAGCTGTACGTATACATATATCCCCTTATCTCCTCCCTCTTGCGTCTCCCTCCCACCTTCCCTATCCCACCCCTCCAGGTGGTCACAAAGCACCGAGCTGATCTCCCTGTGCTGTGTGGCTGCTTCCCCCTAGCTATCTATTTTACATTTGGTAGTATTTATAAGTCCATGCCACTCTTTCACTTCTGTGTTTTTTATTGTTGAGTTTTAAGTTTCTCTTTGTTTTCCAGATACAAGTCCCTTTTGGGTCTTGATAATATTTTGCAAATATTATCTCCCATTCTGTGTGTTGTGTTTTCACCTTTTTTCCCAGAGTCTGATAATATTTATTTATTTATTTATTTATTATTGTTGAAATACAGTTGACGGACAATATTATGTTAGCTTCAGGTGCACTACATAGTGATTTGACATTTAAATATCAATACATTATGATATAATCACCATGATACGTATAGTACATCTTTCCCCATACAAAGTTACTACAATATTACTGATCATATTCCTTATGCTATATATTACATACCTATGGCTTATTTATTTTATAACTAGAGGTTTCTACCTTTTACTCTATCCCCTTCACCTATTTTGCCCTTCTGACACCCAGCCCCTCTGGCAAATACCCACTTGTTCTCTGTATCTGTGAGTCTTTTCATTATGCTTTGCTTATTTTGGTTTTTAGATTCCACATATAAGTGAGATCATATACTATTTGTCTTTCTCTGTCTGAGTTATTTCACTTAGCATAATGTCCTCCATGTTGTCTCAAATGGCAAGAATTTCTTTTTGTTTTATGTTTGAGTAATATTCCATTGCATATACATGCCAGATCTCCTTTGTCTATTCATCTATCAATGGATACTTGAGTTGCTTCTGTATCATGACTATTGTAAATTAGTCTGCAATAAATCCTGGTGTGCCTATATCTTCTCAAATTAGTGTTTTTGTTTTCTTTGAGTAAATACCAAGAAGTGAAATTGCTGGATTGTATTTTTCTATTGTTCTATTTTTAATTGCTTGAGGAACCTCCATACTCTTTTCCACAGTGGATGTACCAATTTACCTCCCCACCAGCAGTGTATAAGGGTTCCCTTTCCTCACATCCCCACAAACACTTGTTGTTCATTGTCTTTTTGAAGATAGCCATTTTGTCATGTATAAGTGGTATATCACTGTGCTTTTTTTAAAAAAAAATTTATTTATTTATTTGGCAGCGTTGGGTCTTAGTTGTAGCACACGGGAACTTCACTGAGGCATGCGGGATCTTTTGTTGCCTCGAGGGCTCTTTGTTGTGGCACCCAGGTGGCATGTGGGCTCTGTAGTTTGCGGCACACGGGCTCTCTCCTTGAGGCTCACGAGCTCAGTAGCTGTTGCGCGCTGGGCTTAGTTGCCATACGGCATGTGGGATGTTAGTTCCCCGACCAGGGATCGAACGCGCGTCCCCTGCATTGGAAGGCAGATTCTTTACCACTGGACCACCAGGGAATTCCCTGTCATTGTGGTTTTGATTTGCATTTCCCTTAGGATTGGTGATGTTGAGCATCTTCTCATGTGCCTGTTGCCATTTGTACATGTTCTTTAGAAAAATGTCTGTTCAGGTCCTCTGCCCATTTTAAAATCAGGTCATTGATTTTTTATGTCAGTTTGTATATTTTGGATATTAACCCCTTGTCAGATGTCTAAAAATACTTATCTTGTACCCTGCCACATTGCCAAATTTGTTTATTATTTAACCTTTTTACTGCAGTAAAAAAGATACATTTGGATTATTTTCAGTTTTTGGATATTCTGTATAACACTACTATGAACATTTTTGAACATGCTTTTTGGTGAACATACGTACTTATTTATCTCAGATATATATCTGTAAGTGGAATTTCTGGATCTTACTGTAGTCAACATACCTTCAGTAAAACTGTAAGTCAGTTTGGATGATTTGCTTTTGTTTCCATACTTTGGTTGTAGCGATGGCCAGTTTGAATTATTTATTAGTGATTATGAGCTCTATTTATTAGTGATTAATTGGTATTTATCAAAATGGAAGAAATGGAAATCACTACAAAAGACTGGCTTTAATGTGATGGGTGTTAAGGAGGGTAACAGGGAAGAATCAGAATAAGGGTAGGAGAATATTTAGCTTAAAAAGCACATTCAACAGACTTTGTTTTTCTAACAAACTATAGAAAGTAAAAATTGAAAACATTTCTTAAGAGTGAGAGTCTGATTTAGTAGTCATTTATAGACACTGTTTAAACAGAAGTATCATACTAGCTTCTTTCCTACTTGCCTAGTTTAGAGGTCAGTTCTTTCCTCTATAGCTAAGTCTCATCTGAAATCTAGTCTTCAATGTTGCATTAACAGTAGTTAAGAGTCAAAGTAGTTTACTTAAATGTAAAGGAATAAGTTTAAAGAAGTAACTTAAACACTATTTTCCCCACATTGCTCCACTTCTCTGATGAAGAGGATCAGAAAAACGAAACAAAAATTTTTACTGGAAAAACTAACTAAAGAATGGTAGTGAGGTTAAAATTTTCTTGCTTGAACAAAATCCTAGCCTATTTGAGGGAACCTTGAACAGGTTATCCAGAATCTTTTTGCATGGGAGGCAATGAAAAAAAATCATGAAAATGTCTTTTAAACTTTAACTAAAAATAGGTAAAACTATACATTTCAACTTTGGCAGGATTTCAGCTCTTAATGAGAAATGAAAAGGAAGCCAAATTTGAAGAAAAATTGTTAACTGTATTTAAAGTTTGAGTAATTTATTTTGTGGGAACTTTATAGAACATTTTGACTTAGTATTTTTGGATACAGATGATGGATTAAAGTTCTTTTAAAAGTCAACATAGTTAATTATTTGGAAGTTGAAAATGTTCTTGAGTTTAAGGGCATTGTTTCTGTTATCATCATTTATATTTATTTTTCTACGCTTCTTTTCCTAACCTTTTTTTTTGGGTTGATGAAAACTATGCCCCACCCAAAATTACTAAGATCTGTAACAGACTCAGCTTTTCCCTGAGCTCCTCACAATGACCTTGGGAGTGAACGAAGCAGATGGGAACACTTCTCTCATCCCAACTTGTGACTTGATTATTAGCCACAGAAGCCTATGACCTTGAACTTAGATACGTATTTAAACATTTGCTGAAGTATGGTAGATAAAAAATTATACTCGCTGATCTTTGTGTTGAGAAACACCAGGCAATAGCTTTTTGAAGTGAATATTATATATTACAGATATACTTAAAGTCCAATTGTGTAAAGTAATTTTCTACAATATATGAGTATTTGCCGGAAATAACATAATCAAGTAAGAAAAAAAAGTCAGGTTTCTGGGGCTTTCCTGGTGGCGCAGTGGTTGAGAGTCCGCCTGCTGATGCAGGGGACGCGGGTTCGTGCCCCAGTCCGGGAGGATCCCACATGCCGTGGAACTGCTGGCCCCGTGAGCCATGGCCGCTGAGCCTGTGCTCCGCAACGGGAGAGGCCACAACAGTGAGAGGCCCACGTACCGCAAAAAAAAAAAAAAAAAAAAAAGTCAGGTTTCTTATACAGATGGGGCCAGGTCTGTAAGATTTTACTGTAGGTGTGATTCCTGACTGTGAGGCCATAGTGCCCTTGAAAACATCAACGGATGCGGCACCCTTCAAAGGGACACCTTGTCTGAAACATTAGCTTCTCTGTCTTCTCAGAGTGTTTAATAGGATATTTTTAACACGCACACAAAAACAACACATTTCTAGAAAATGGAAAATGACCTTAAATTCTTCCTCTACTCTGTAAATAGCATAGACAGTTGAAGGAGTTACTTGGAATCTCTCAAGTCAGAAATTGAATTATTGTCCTTCTTGGAGGAAAAGTAATGAAACATCATAAGGAAAAATCTTGGGTGAAGTTCTTCTTCGTAATGATAGAGAGTAACTTGCAAGGTTGAATTATTCTATCACAGATTTAAAAAAAAATTCAGCTCTATCCAGTAGCTACTCATATATGTACAAATCAAACTCTATGATGAACATACAGCTTGTGATGAAGAAAGTGACTCTGAATTTAGACATTTTACAACATAGAATGAAGATATTGCGTTAGTTTTTTAAAAAAATTAATCATCAGCTTTTTTTTTTGACTGAAAAAGGCCTTTGAGAGTATTCCCTTAAGGAAATAAAGAGACTCACAAGGGATCCAGAGACTTTTTTTGTCCATTTTATGACCTAAGTGGCTTGAACTTTCACCAAGGAGGTATATAGTAAAATTTCTACCGGAAGTAGCCTGAACATATACCCCCAAACTCTATAAAATCAATTTAATTTTATCTAAATTGACAATCAAGATACGAGTCAATGACACAGGTAGAAAAAACAATTTAGACAAGGGACCTGTTTGGGTTGGTAGCAGGGTCTTGAGAGTACAGATGGAAGTATTTCAAGAGTAGGAGTAAAACTTTAATACTAAAAGTGACACGTAGCATTAATATTGGTAGATTTGGATTTTTCCCTGCATACAGAAATGATTTAATTCACAATATCTTCTATGAAATTGACACATAACTCTTTTCACTCTTTTCAAGGAATTTGTTCAGAAATTGAGAATATCTGTAATGAATGAAAATATCTATGATGAATGCACTTATGCCCCGTAGTATAGCTATCTAAAGAAGGAACAATAAAATTTACTGATGACAGCTTCAGCCTTCTCTAAATTATTCATTTTTAAAAATTCAAAGTCAAGAAGATTAAAAAAGAGAAAAACAGTGAAAGAAATTAAACAGAATTTTTGTTTGACGGTCATTGGAGACCAGTGATTGGAAGCACTTGGTGCAGTGTGTCCTACAGAGGACTTTTACAATTTTATTTATTTTTTGGTTGTTTTTTAAAGCTCTTCACCCTTTCAATGCTGCTTAAGGAAACACAAATGTCAAACTGCTGTTGAAGTACTTTCTTAACTGGAGGAAGAAGTTTTGAAAAGAAAGTTGCATTTTTTATTTTGAGGTTAATTTGTGCTTTTATTAGCCAGTATAACTTAACTACAGTGGCCTGCAAACTTTTTTGATCTAAAAAATACACTTTATATCACAGTACAACAAACACACACATATATAACATGTATACATATATAAAAATGAAACGAAAGTTTTGCGAATAACTTCTACCCTGAGTGTTAATTTTTTTTGAGTTTTTTTTTTTTTTTTACGCAGTTTCAGGATTATAACAAAATTGACAGGAAGATACAGAAATTCCCTATATACCCCCTCCCCTCACATGCATACCCATTATCAACAGAGTGGTACCTTTTTTTTTTTTTTTTAAACCAAGGATGAACTGCATTGACACATAATCACCAAAGTTCGCAGTTCACCTTAGGGCTCACTTTAGTGAAGTGAATCCTGTTGCACATTCTATGGGTTTGGACAGAAGTAGGATGACATACATCCGTCACTATAATGTCATGCAAAGTATTTTCACTGCTCATAAAAACTTCTGTCCTCTGTGTATTCATCTCCCCTCACCCCCCAAACTCTTGACAGCCACTGATCTTTTTGTTGTCTCCATAATTTTGCCTTTTCCAGATTGGCATATACAATCTATTTTTCTTTTTCTTTTTCTTTTTATTTTCCTTGAAAAGAGAGGTTTGAAGCCTTTATGTCTATAAGACCACCCATGGCCTACCCACGCATGGACCGGACAGGCTCTAGGTGGCAAACTCCCCCACTGAATACTGTAGTTTTCCTTCCAATATTGAGCCCTGTCCCACTGGTCCTGCGCAACAGCCACGTGGAAGTTCAGGGGACACATGTCGGGTATTTGTTCATAGGAAGGCCACAAATTTTGTGCCCCTTATCACAATGAACCCAGATTCCTGTCTGGTGTGTTGTAAACAGAACAGCCATATTTCTTCAGGCCCCCTGCTCTGAGCACACCCCAGAGAGTTGCATTTTTAATGGACTAAATTAAATCTTATTTCAAATTTTAGGAAAGAATCCTCTCATTGTTCTTCTAGGGTCTGAATTTTTTTTTTTTTTTTTTTTTTTTCCCCCTGACAGCGGAAGGTGATTCTGGAGGAAAATACGGTTTAGGAGCAGAGTGTGAGGAATCTCTGATTTATTAGTGTACTATGTGTTAGTTAACATTTCCTACTTAGCATTTCTAATTCAGGAAACAAATGGCCCCTCAGAGGACTGAAAAGTTTAGCGAAGATTCTTTTTACAGTTTTGTGGGCAGGGTTAAGGAAAACAAAAAAGAGATGGGGAGGATCGAGATCCTAGCAAGAGCTGGAAGACTGTACTTCCAAGTGATGCAGGAAGCTGTCAGTGAACACAGAGGCAAGAGCTGTGAAGTGGTTCCACCAGAAAGGAGCTGCAGTGCGGAGATGAGACCTGCTTTCCCCGCTCCGCGACTGCTGGCTCCTACTCAGATGGATGAGGGGCTGGAAGCAGAGCTGGGAGATTGGGGGACAAGAGGGAGAAAGAAGCCACAGTGATTCCCTCTGCCTCTTTCAGGCTGCAGTTCCCCTTGGCGCCCCTGGTCCCAGCTGCTGCCTGGTGATACGCCCCTTCCTCACTCAGCAGTGGGAGTGGGTTCTTTCTGACGCTGGTGTCTGAGTTGCTCACTGTACTATCTTGCTGTTCAGCTCTTCCGTCACTTTTGAAACTAATCCACCACTTTCATTTTCTCCATTTGAAAAGCTAAAAATCGTTTATCTCTCCGTTTGATCCTGACACATACTTTACATTTTTAATTGCTATTTTGAGCCATGTCATATTTTTCCTTATATTGTCTGTAGTCTATACCTTCTTATCTGTAGTCTATATCTTATCATCTATTTGGTATTGCTGGTGTAGAGGAATGAGTTTTTAATCTAATTTTTAAATGTTTTATACAATTTTTAAACGTTACTTTCCCTTTACAGTTATTACAAAACGTTGGCTATGTTCCCTGTGTTGTACAACATCATTATAGCCTATCTTACACCCAACAGTTTGTACCTCCCCCTCACCCCCCTTTGTTGCCCCTTCCCCCTGGTAACACTAGTTTGTTCTCTATATCTGTGAATCTGCTTCTTTTTTGTTATATTCACTAGTTTGTGGAATTTTTTTAGATT
Source organism: Globicephala melas (assembly GCF_963455315.2). Classification (NCBI taxonomy): domain Eukaryota; kingdom Metazoa; phylum Chordata; class Mammalia; order Artiodactyla; family Delphinidae; genus Globicephala; species Globicephala melas. The sequence continues at coordinate 143,680,331 of NC_083317.1, forward strand.
CCACATACAAGTGATATCATACAGTATTTATCTTTCTCTGTCTCTTATTTCACTTAGCATAATGCCCTCTAAGTCCATCCATATTGCTGCAAATGACATTATTTTGTTCTTTTTTATGGCTGAGTAAGTATTCCACTGTATACATGTACCACATCTTCTTTATCCATTCCTCTGTTGATGGACAGTTAGGTTGTTTCCATGTCTTGGCTGCTGTAAATAGTGCTGCTGTGAACACTGGGGATGCATGTATCTTTTTCAGTTAGTGTTTTTGTTTCTTTCAGATGTATACCCAGGAGTGGATTGCTGGATCCTATGGTAGCTCTATTTGTAGTTTTCTGAGACACCTCCATACTGTTGTCCACAGTGGCTGCACCAGTTTACATTCCCACCAACAGTGCACAAGGGTTAGAGGAATAACTGTATACCAATCTGGCTGTACTCTGTCATTAATTTAAAGGTTTATTGATTCTTCTGTGTGTTCAATGGAAATAATCATGTCTGGGAAATAATGCTTACACCTCTTATTTCTTTTGCTTTGCATATACCATTGGACAAGACTTTAAGTCCTATGTTTGATGGTCGTGGTGGCAGCATTCTTTTCCGGATTACAGTCTTTATTGGAATGTGTCTATGGTTTTTCCATTTTGGTATATTGTTTGTTACTGTTTTTTTAGATATACAGATATTTATAAATTTAGGAAGCTTCACTCTATTTCTAGTTTTCCGGGTGTTTTAATAAAAAAATAATGATAAACATTTACCATTACTTTTTCGGCATCTATTGAAGTAATCATACCGTTTTCCTTCTTTAATTCCTTACCATGGTAGGTTGCACTGATAGATTTCCTGATATCAAAACTTTCTTGCATTACCGGGATAAACTCTACTTATTCATGACTTTTTTAAAAAACAATATTGTTGATGACATTAGCTAGAAGGTTTTGTTCTGTCATCTATTTAATTAACTTTGGATCCATGTTCATAAGTGAATGGGATATTTAATTTTCTTGTCAGCATGCTACCTTATTAATCTTTTCAGAATAACAGCTTTTGATTTTATTAATCTTCATGATTGTTTCTGTGTTTTTTATTTCTTTAATTATTTTACTTGTTTTTATTATTGCCTTCCTTCTAGTTTCATTGGATTTTCTTTATTGCTGTTTTCCCAACTTCCTTCACTGTTAATTTTAAAAAATATTTTCTGCTTTCTGCTGTATTCATTTAACAGCTATAAATTTCCTACTGCATATCACTTTAGCCCTGACCTAAAATTTTTGATAAAATGTTTACATAGTTTTCCACCTCTTAGTGATTTTAGACTTCCCTTATGATTTTTTTCCTTTGGTGGAGGGGCTGGTTAGTGGCAAGTTATTTAGTTTCTATACATATGCAGCTTTTAAATTTATTGTTTTGTTATTGTTCTCCAATTTCTTCCTAATGTTCAGATAATATAATAGATTTGGTATTAATTTTTTAAATTTAATTTTTTTCTAGCTTTAATGAGGTGTTATTGACAAATAAAAATTGTGTATACTTAGCTGTACAATGTGATTTTTAAAGGTGTCCAACATGATGATTTAATATATGTATATACTGTGAAATGATTACTACAATCAAGTTAATTGACACATCCATGAACTCACATAGTTTCCATTTTTTGTTGTTGTTGTTGAAGTATAATTAACCTAAAACACTACGTTAGTTTCAGGTGTAGAATACAGTGATTCAGTATTTCTATCCATTACAAAATGATCACCATGATATGCCTGGTTACCATCTGTCACCAAAGTTATTACAATGCTATTGACTATATTCCCCATGCTATACGTTTCATACCTGTGACTCATTTATTTTGTAACTGGGAGTGTGTACCTCTTAATCTCTCTCACCTATTTCACTCATCCCCTCCATGTCCTGATATTAATTTTTAAAAATTTATTGAGGTTTTCATTGTGTTGCTCTACATAATTAATTTTTGTGAGTGTTCTCTATTATAAGAAATCTGTTTTCTCTCTTTCTTGGGTGTCAACTTTCATATAGATCTATACATTAGTTTTGATAGCTATTTTCCCCCTATTTTTGCTACGTTTAATTTATTTGGTTCTGAGAGAAACATGTTGAAATCTTCAATTCCAATTGTTGATGTATCTATTTTTCACTTTCTTTCTCTCAGTTATTCCTCTACATTTTTTGAGTCTATATTCTTAGGTGCATATGTTCATGCTTTTCCATTTTCTAGCATATATTTTTGCTCTTTATCTTTTATGCCTTGATCTTTTTTTTTGTCTGATATTAACATTGCTACTTAGGCTTTCATTTGATTTGCATTCTACTTTATTAATCTTGATGTCATAAAGGTACTGTCCTATATTGGTTCTAAAAGTTTTGAAATTTTGCCTTTTATGTATAAATCATTAATCCACCTGGAATTGATTTTTATACATGGTGTGAGATAGGGATCTAACTTCACCTTTTCTCCACAGAGTCAACCATCTATTTTTTCCCCACTGATCTGAAATGTCAGCTCTGTTAAATAACAAGTTTCCACATACATGTTGTACTGGTTCTGGGATCCCTATGCAGTTCTATTTGTCTATCTTTGCACCAAATACATTGGTCTTACTTATTAGTTTTATACCGAGTCTTAATATCATGTACAGCAAGTCTTCCTAAGAGTTTTTTTTCCTCCTGAGTGTTCTTTGTGAGTACCTTGGTCCTTTGTTCTGCCATATAAGTTTTAGAAAAAACTTGTTGAGCTACAGAAAATCTTGTTGTTTCTTTTCTGGAATGCCTCAAACTAGCATCTTGACAATATCACATCTTCTACTCATGAACATGACTGTTTTCCTTATGTGTTGTGGTACTCTTTAATGTTATTTGCTAAATTTTCATAATTCTTTGCATACCAGGGATCACTTAGGGCACTGATCTGGAGTCTGTTCTTGCCATCACTGCCCAATTCGTTGTAGGGCTAAAGTGATAAACACACGACGAGATGACTCCCTCTGTATAGCGCGCCTTAGTCACCTTGAGCTGCCAAAACAAAATGCCATAGACTGTGTGGCTTAAACAACAAAAACTTATTTTCTTACAGTTTTGGGGAGGCTACAAGTCCAAGATGGAGGGCCAGCTGATTGGATTTCTGGTTAAAGCTCTCTTCCTGGCTTGCACACAGCTGCCTTCTCACTGTGTCCTCACATGGTGGGGAGGGAGAGAAGGGGAGGGAGTGAGGGATGGAGGGGGAAGGGAAGAGAGAGAAAGCTCTCCAGTGTCTCTTCTTATAAGGACACTAATCCTTTGGGATCACAGCTCCACTCTTATGACCTCATTTCAACTGAATTACCTCCATAAAAGCCCTGTCTTCAAAATTAATCACAGTGGAGGCTGGGGCTTCAACATATGAATTTGGGGGAACACAATTCAGTCCACAGCCTACCAGGCTTTCCCTCCGGTCCTCTTTGTTTCTTAGGACTAGAGGTAAAAGGCACCGCCCAGCTACAACCCTCCCCCAGCTGAACACCTTCCTAGTCCCCAATCCTACCACGTTCTGGCAGCTAAAGTTTCAGTACGGTTGTAAAAAATCAAAAGTTCTTCCTTTGGAAACCCTGAAAGGCAGAATCATGTAGGACAGTGCTGCTCATTTTCCTTATTGCACCAGGTCCAGCTGGGGAAAGTGGAAAAGGGATGAAGTATTTACTCCGTTCTTTCCACCCTTTTAAGCAGGAAGGGATGCTCTACCCCATGGGGCAAAGCATCAGTTGCTCACACTCTGGTTTTTCTCCATCCAGTTCCGTAGCTTTATAGTTAGGAACTCCTTCCAGACGCTGGCCTTCCATCAGTTGTATTCATTTTCATCATGGTTGTAAGCTTTTCTAACTTCGAAGATAGTTAGTTGGAAGGCAAAGAGGCTAGCTCAACACCCTTTTAAATGGAAATGCCCAACTTTACCAGTTGTCACATGAAGTAAATTTATGTTGTTTGGCCACCAAAAAATAAAAACAAAACACCCAGGATACTGGGTGTGGAAATAGGAATTTTTATGAGTGTTTAAATAAGATCCATATTTTCAGCCATAGCTATTTTTCCTTTTTTTGTGGGCATGTTATCAATACCACAGGCCAAATAAATGAAGAGAATCCTGTCAGAATCACGTATGTTATTGAAATGGGTGTTTTTCAAGATTTTACTGTTTTTCTTTATTTATCCCGAGAGTATAGTATCAGTAGTTCGGTTAAACGCTTTCCTGAGGGTGAACTGTTTTGTGGTTTTGATCAACAGAAATTCTTTTTCAACTATATATGATATTATGTGTTGGTAATCTATTAATATTTCCATAGTTTCCAGTGTTGATAATAAATAATTCATACAAATACGTTTTATCTTTCATATTTTGAGGACTGAGATAGGTTTTTCTAAACTGAAAAAAAATCCGTCTTTTTAGGGGCCAAAGTTTATCTTGATAAACTGTTGCAGCGAGGGAGGACTTGCCTTATTGTAATGATGCATAGTACAGCATTTTTTTTTTTAACATCTTTATTGGGGTACGATTGCTTACAATGGTGTGTTAGTTTCTGCTTTATAACAAAGTGAATCAGTTATACATATACATATGTTCCCATATCTCTTCCCTCTTGCAGTACAGCATTTTAAGAACAAAGACTTGGCAGTCAGGCACTTGTATTTAACTTTGAGTGAATAATTAAAGATTTCTGAATGTTAGCGTTCTAAGACATAAACTGTAAATTATAATAATACCTACCTTATAGCACTCTTTTGACACGTACAAGACTTATTTAGCATAGTGCTTGCCATAAATGGACATCCCTTAAAAGTTGGTTATTGTTAAGTATTACTGCCTTGTGAATTATACCAAAGATTCAATGAAGTTTTCTACTTATATGTCTTCTAAAACAGTATTTTCCAAACCAAATGATACTACGTACTAAGAAGCTTTCTACACACTGGATCCGTAAGTAAGAAAAAAAAAAATCTAAGCGTAACTAGTTTTGATGAAGGATGTCTTGGAGGGGACTTAGAAAATCATAAAATCTCCTTGCTCCTTGAAATCTTAGAGGATGATGGCCAATCACATTGCGATCATGTTATTTTTCCTGTATTGAGAATGAAAGTTCATACAGCTTTTGGAAACAAGGCAATCAATAGCCATTTCTTAGTATTTCCATCCTAAACCAATTAGGAATACCCAATATAATCTCTTGTTAGAGATCAGTCGGAATTTTGTCCTTCTGGGAATTTCAAAGATCTAGTTCTCATCTCAAACATCTGGTTTTGACCTCAAATGACAAAATGGAAGAATTATTCCAATAAAGATATCTGCTCTCCTGTGCTAATCCGAAGAACAACACACATCAGCTTGTTAGTATGTAGTATCATTTGGTTCGGAAGATACTGTTTTAGAAGACATGAGTCTGATCTTTTTCTTCTGCATGGGTCTCCTGACTGGAGATGCACCAGGTTAGACCCACACATGAGGGCACTTTGTGCTGTGAAAGAAAGATGGATAAAGGCTTCTGGTGGCAATGTTTCCTCTCTTCTACTGCCCTGCCTGTAGGTACCTGCACCCAGACCTTTTCATCAGAAGTTGGTTTAATGGTTCTCAGTGGCCATTTGATTATGCCTCATAGGGATATTCCCTCTACTCAAGGGGTTTATTAAATTATTCTTATCACTGACCACACACACTATTTTTCTGGTTAGCTGTTGCTGTAAAACAAACTACCTCAAAACTTAAAACAATGACCATTTTATTTTTTCATGATTTTTGTGAGTCAGGAATTTAGGCAGGATTGGGTGGGTTGATTCCTTTTTTGTTTTCTTAATATTTACTTATTTATTTGGCTGTGTCAGGTCCTAGTCTCAGCACACGGGATTTTCGTTGAGGCATGTGGGATCTTTTGTTGAGGCACACAACTAGGGCTTCTCTCTAGTTGTGGTGTGTGGGCTCATTAGTTGTGGCGCGAGGGCTTAGTTGCCCTGCAGCATGTGAGATCCTAGTTCCCCAACCAGGGATCGAACCCTTGTCCCCTGCATTGGGAGGTGGATTCTTTACCACTGGACCACCAGGGAAGTCCCTGGGTGGGCTGATTCTTGACTGGAGTCCCTTGGTGGCATTCAGCTAGTAGCTCGTCTGTTCTAGAGGGTCCAAGACATGCCAGCTGCCTTAACAGCTGGTGTAAAGCCCCTCTATGGGGTCTCTACAGTTGGGTAGATGGACTTTTTACATAGTTGATGACTTCCCTAGAATGAATGTTCTGAGAGAAGAAGATAGAAAGAGGAAAACTTCTTCTGACCAGGTCCCTGAAGTCACCCAGGATTATTTCCACCTCTTTCTATTAGTAAAAAGTGAGTCACAGACCCAGCCCAGATCTAAAGAGAGGGTGGATGAATACACAAGATCATGAATGCTGAGGACATGGTTCATTGGGTGGCTGTCATTAAAGACTAGTCTCTCTGAGAGGAGTATGGATAAAAACAATTCTTTCAATACTGATATAATTCCAGCGATGGTTTTGTAAGCCTTTATCATTGGCACCTTGGAAATCACCTGGCTGTCCTTCTCCTTATTCAGGCTCTGTTCATGCCAGTAACCTGTGCTAGTTGCTGCAGGGTATGCTGATAGTCTTCTCGGTGGGAATTTGGTTAACCTGAGTTCAAGAGCCTGATTGCCATGTGTGACTGATCGAAGAATCTAAGTTTGCAATACTGAAGCTCAGATCACCTGCTGTACTCCCAGTCCCATGAAAATCTAGCTGGAATTCTCAGCTAGCCCAGTTCTTTACCATAGAACTCTGACGCCATGTTTAATATATAACATTGCTCCAGTTTTATACATCACTGTAATTCATATCTTAAATAATTGTTGCACAGCATCTGGAGATACTTCTGTCATTGCTATTTATTATTGAAATACTCTTCTTCCTGTTCTCTCTGCTTCTGTCCTTCCTCCTACAGTTTAATCTGCTAGAAATCAATATAGTTGCTTATAGTAATCTCTCATGATCCTTTGTATTTCTGCAGTGTCTGTTGTTACTTCTCCTTTTTCATTTCTAATTCTATTGATTTGAGTCTTCTCCCTTTTTTTCTTGATGAGTCTGGCTAATGATTTGTCAATTTTGTTTATCTTCTCAAAGAACCAGCTTTTAGTTTTATTGATCTTTGCTATCGTTTCCTTCATTTCTTTTTCATTTATTTCTGATCTGATCTTTATGATTTCTTTCCTTCTGTTAACTTTGGGGGTTTTTTTGTTCTTCTTTCTCTAATTGCTTTAGGTGTAAGGTTAGATTGTTTATTTGAGATGTTTCTTGTTTCTTGAGGTAGGATTGTATTGCTATAAACTTCCCTCTTAGAACTGCTTTTGCTGCATCCCATAGGTTTTGGGTCGTCGTGTTTTCATTGTCATTTGTTTCAAGGTATGTTTTGATTTCCTCTTTGAGAAATCAAGTGATCTTTTAAAAATCCTGCAGATCATGACAATTCTCCACTTGGAGACCTTCAGTGGCTGCTCTTCTTATTTAAGTAAAATCCAAAGTTCTTACAGTGATTTATGAGGCCGTATGTCATCTACACCCCTTTTTTCTCCTTGTTCTTATATATTTGTTCATCCATCCATTCATTCAGCAAATATTCACTTAGTACGTCCTATATGTTAGACACTGTCTCATGTGCAGAGAGTATAGCAGTGACCAAAGTGGAGAAAAATACCTGTCCTTGTGAAGTTCCCCCCTCACTCACTCTTCTCCATACACATGGCTGTCCTTGCTGTTCTGGAACATTCCAAGCACCGTCCCATCTCTGAGCCTTTGTGTTTGTTATTCTCTCTGCTTGGGAATGCTCTTCTCCTAAACATCCACATAGCTTGCTCCTTCACTTCATTTATGTTCTAATATCACATCCACAGAGTCTATGTCTTGACTATTCTATAGAAAATAGTGGCTATCCCCATACCATATTATTTTCCCCCCTATTATTAATACTTATCACCATATGACAAACTATCTGTTTGATTCCTTGCTTTTTATGTGGCTCTTTCCACTAAAATGCAAGGTCTATAAGGACAGAGCTCAAATGTGTTGTAACTGTCTGAATCATGGTAAGCAATCAATAAGTGCTTGTTGAATAAATTTTGGGATTCAGTAATGTGAATTCTGTTAACAAAAACCCAAATAGCTCCTCAATAATTACACGTCTCCTACTTGTCTGTATTTTTAATTTATCTAGACCGTTTAGCTACAGATTAGATTGCATTTGGTGATTTGAATTCCTTCTCTCAAGGTTAAATATTTAACTACAGTAGCATAAAGAAAGAGGCAGCAGAAGCCCTACTCTGTGGTTTTACAGAACAGTTTAAAGCCTCATTTGTATTTCATTAAGAGAAAATATATGGAAGAAGGATCTTGATTCATCATCCTTAGATTATCCGTATTTTCATATTCATGCGTCATGCTCACTCCCAATTTATTCTGTTAGGCAGTGAAGCAGCAAATGTTGGTTTACTTTAATTAAAAAGCTACTCAAGTTAAACCAACACCAGTTAAAGTTCCATTACATGAAATGGACCATTATACATCATGTAGTAACTACAATGATACAGATACAATGGAGAACTGAACAGCATTTAAAAAAAAAAATGTCACTGGAGATTCTTAAATTGATTGACTCAGCCACAAAATACCACTTATTTGTCATTCAGAGAATTTAGATAATGCCTTGGTAGGCCATGCTGCCTACGTAGACAGATTTATTTCAATCTTTTCTACCCTTAACTTTTAAGTTACATAAGATTTTGAGCTATTTTAACAATATTAACTCAAAAAAAGGAAAAAAGTTATAACGGATGCTGAGTTCTGGTAGGTCTGAAGCAATATTAAGTAAATTATAATTATTATTCATGAATGAAATATTAATATCATTGATAATTTCACACAGGATGCAGCAAATCAAGGCTGCAGGACAAATCTGCCTACCACTTATTTTTGTTCAGCCTGAGAGCTAAGAATGGTTTTTATATTTTTAAATGGCTGGAAAAAAATCAAATGGAGAGCATTTCATGACATGTGAACATTATATGAAATTCAAATTTCAGTGTCCATATATAAAGTTTCACTGGGACACAGTCCCAACTGTTTGTTTCCATATTGTCTGCTTTCTCGTAAAGTTGAGTAGTTTCAAGAGGGATAATTTGGCCCCCAAAGCCTAACCTATGAACTATCCGGACTTTTTCAGAAAAACTTTGCAGACTCTGATTTAGTACACTGATTGCCCCAGATTTTCTCAGTAGACCACGTGCATCAGAATTAAGAAAAACAAAGTACAGATTTGCCATCTCTCCCTTGGACGGTCCTGCTCAGTGGCCGTGGAGCACTTTCAGGTTCTTTCGGGGAGTCCATAGCATTGAGGGGGGGACTCCCTGACTCACTTCACGTGTCCTTCTAGTAAGGGCAGTGTGGGATTATTTCCTCGTTCATTCTGTGCATTATTGCACATAACATTTTCAGAAGGCAGACTCTCTCGTTAGTCTTGACAGCACACATTTTCCTCAGGGTTTATTTGGTTTACATCTTTAGAACATTTTTAGTTACATGCTTGTGTTAATATGGTAATTTAAATAAGGTAATATAATTTAAAGAGACAAAAATCCATAAAGTGATATCGTAGATTAAACTACTCACCATGGAAAACAGAGTAAGTATCAATATTCATAAGCAAGACTAGTTTCCCATTAATTTAGATTTGAAGTGAAGATGGTTCTCTATTATGAATTATGCCTGGAGAAAAAAGGGGATTCGGTTCATATGTTGAATAAAACATGGATATCTGTATTTCAGTGCATTACACAGAAGCAAAGATATTAATCTATCACTCTATATCAAGTCTAGGTAGGGGGTTTTGATCTGAATCCTTTAAAACAAAATTAGTAATGCGCTAGGAACCTGGAAACCCTCACAGACTGGGCTTTCTTTCAGCCTCTCATTTTGGCTCTATTTAATATCGCTGTAACGCATCTATCCCACAAAGATAGTTATACTTTATAATGTTGTTATTTTATTCAGAGATTCTTTATCAAAAGGCTTACTTTTAAGGTAAAATGTTTTCTTGATGATGGTGCATATAAATAATAAATAAATGTTAACTCAATATGATTTGTATGACTTTTTAAATAAAGGGGGAGAAAGTGAACACTAACTCTGCTCTTGCCATCTTGTTCTAAAACAGAGCTAGAAGAATATTCATTTCAGCTCTGTAGATTTTTTTTTTTACAGGTTCAATTCCCTTTGGCCATTCTTTATTATTTAATTATTTATTTATTCTTATTTTCGGCTGTGTCGGGTCTTAGTTACGGCACGCGGGATCTTCACTGTGGCATGCAGGATCTTTTTGTTGCGGCACACGGGCTTTTCGTTGCAACGTGTGGTCTTCTCTCTAGTTGTGGCACGCGGGCTTCTCTCTAGCTGTGGTGTGTGGGTTTTCTCTCGTTGTGGCGCGGGGACCCCAGAGCACATGGGCTCTGTAGTTTGCGTCATGTGGGCTGTCTAGTTGAGGCACGTGGGCTCAGTAGTTGGGGCATGTGGGATCTTAGTTCCCCAACCAGGGTTGGAACCCACGTCTTCTGCACTGGTAGGTGGATTCTTTACCACTGAACCACAAGGGAAGTCCCTGTTTTGTTTTTAGATAAACTTTTTTTCTAATTAAAAATTTCATTGAGATAATTGTAGATTCACATGCAGCATTAGGAAATTATACAATGAGCCCATGCACTATTTAGTAGTTTCCTTTACTGGAGATATTTTGCAAAGCTCAATTAAATATCACAGTATGGATATTGATATAGCTATGGCCTACCTGCCTGATTCATATTCTCCTAGTTGTACTTGGATCCTTCATGTGTGTGTTTAGTTCTATACAATTTTATCACATACATAAAGTCACTCCTGATCTTTTATTATTGTTTATTTTATTTTTTTTTAACATTAACTGTATATATATATATATATGTTTTTTGGCTGTGCCGTGCAGCTTGTGAGATCTTAGTTCCCCAACCAGGGATCGAACCTATGCTCCCTGTACTGGAAGTGTGGAATCTTAACCACTGGACCGCCAAGGAATTCCCTCTTTTATTATTGTTTAAATTGATGTTTGCCTGATATCGTTTTCCATTTTTAAAACTTCAACCTATCTATGTTGAATTTGAAGTGAGTTTCTTATAAATAGCATGTAACTGCATCATTTAAAAAATCCACTCTTTAATCTATTTTTTGATTGATGTATTTAAATTGTTTACATCCCAGTAATTATTGATACGATAGAATTGCCTGCCATTTTATTTATGTACTTTTTTTGGTTTGTTTCCTCTGGTTCCCATTCCTATGTTTCTCTTTCCTTGCCTTCCTATGAGTTACTTGAACATTTTTAGAATTCCATTTTGATTTACTTACAGTGTGTTTGAGTGTCTCTCTTTGTGTAGCTTTCAGAGTGATTGCTCTGGGTACAATATGATACATACATGAGACTGATCACAGACTACTGGTATCAATATTTTACCACTGTCGGTGAAGTATGGAAAGCTCACTTGCATTTAGATTCCTTTACCTAACTTAATTTAAATATCATTATATTGATTACCAGATGGTTTATGTATTTTGTTTTAATCATCAAATATAGTTCATAAAACTCATGAGAAAAATGATAGTTTATTGTATGAACCATATTTCTGGTCTCTCTGTGGTTCTTGCTTCCTGATGAAGAAGAAAACTTTCTTTATTTCCTCATTTTATTTTTGTTTGAAGAATTTCCTTTAATCTTTAAGGATAAGTCTGCTAGTAACAAAATCTTTTAATTTTTCTTCATCCGAGAATGTCTTTATTTCCCCTTTACTCCTGAAAGATAGTTTTGCCAATGTAGTGGGTTGAATAGTGGTCCTCAAAAGGTGTGTCTATGTCTTAATCCCCAGGACCTGTGAATGTGACCTAATTTGGAAAAGAGGTTTTATAGATGTAATTAAGGTAAGCATCATGAGATGAAATCATTCAAGTGGAACCTAACTTCATTGAAAATTATCCTTATAAGAGACAGAATAGGGAGAAAGAGAGACAGATGTGAAGGTAGAGAAAGAGGTTGGAGTTATGCAGCCCTAAGCTAAGGATGCCTGGAGCCACCAGAAATCAGGAGAAGCAAAGAATGAACTATCCTCTGAAGCTCAGAGGGTGTACAGACATTTCGATTTTGGCCTTCTGTCCTCCAGAATCATGAGGAATAAATTTCTGTTGTAAGCCTCTCAGTTTGTTACAGCTGCCCTAGCAAACTAATATAACCAAATATAAATTTTGTGGTTGACAGTTCTTTTTTTCAATATTTGAAAATTGTTGTGCCACTTCTTTCTGGTTTCCATGGGTTCAGATGAGAAATCTGTTGTCATTCAAAAAGGCATTTCTCTGTCAGTAATATGTTATTTCTCTCTGGCTGCTTTTAAGATTTTTTTTCTTTGTATTTCGTTTTCAGAAGTTTAATAATCATGTATCTTGGCATGGATTTGGGTTAATCTTGTTTGGGATTCACTCAGTTTCTGGAATCTGTAGGTTTGTGTCTTTCACCAAATTAAGAAAGATTTCAGTCTTTAGTTCTTTAATTTTTTAGCCTCACTCTCTCTCTTTTCCTTCTTGAACTCAGATGATACAAATGTTGATTTTTGTTATTTCCCACAGATTCCTAAGTTCTCTTCATTTTTTTTTCAGTTTTCTTTGTCTTCTCAGATTGCAAAAATTCCATTTTTATGTCCTCAAATTCACTGATTCTATTTTATGTCATCACTCTACTATTAAGCCCATGCAGTGATTTTTCTTAATTTCTGTTATTCAGTTTTTCAGTTCTGTAATTTACAATTGGCACTTTTAAAATAACTTCTCTTTCTTTGCTGATATTTGCTATTTTTAAATTCATTCCAAGGAAACTTATACCTGATTGTGGAAGCATTTTTATGACAGGTGCTTTAAAACCCTTGTCTGATAATCCCAACAACAAATTTATCTCAGTATTGACATCAGTTGACTGTCTTTTCTTATTCAAGTTGTAGTTTTCTCGGTTCATGGTATGACAGGTAATTTTTTTTATTGTATCCTGGACATTTTGTCTATTATGCCAAGAAACTCTGGGCCCTATTCAAATCTTTTCATTTAGCATGCAGTCACTCTGTTTAGGTTTATCTGCAGGTCCTGCCTACATTTGCGGGCTGTGGTCCCAATGACAGTTTACTTTTTAGAGTGTCTATGGTGTTATTTTGGTCTGTTTGGTTTAGCTGGTGCCATTGGGACCCCATGGGTCCCTACTGATGCTGCCTAAGGAGTGGGAAGGGTTTCTTCATACTGGGCCACCAGGTTTTTCTTAGTAGGGGAGGGGAGTCTCAGGCTCATGTGGTCAAAAAGGCTTCCCTGGCCAGGCTAGGTAGTAATAGTATTAAAATTCCTGCCTGTGGGAGATGAAGAACATTTCTCAGTCCAGGAGCTTGTTGTGGCAGGATCTCCCCTAATGGTACCCACTGGCCATCGCTTTGTCTCTGGGTGGAGCAGTCTCAGGCCTGGGGAGACAGTGAGACTTCTGGCCAGGCTTGTTGGGATGAGAGTCATTTTCGTGCTGCTGGGCCCCGTCAGTATCTTTTGGTGGAGGAGGGGAGTCTCAGGCCCAGCCAGAAAAGGAGAGCATTCCTCCTGGCCATTTAGTGTTAGTGGAGCTTTCAACCAATTCCCCATTCTAGGAGTGCTGGAGGTACATGTGGTGTTGTCAGAGGGTCTATTTGATCTGCAGGAGGAACAAGCCTACCTACACTGTCTTCCTTTGCTAGTTTGGGGTCAGAAAGTGTTCAGTCTGCATCATCCTTTTCTGTTGGGTGGAAGAATGTAAGACATCCTGCTGCTGTGTTTTTCCTCCAGTTCTGGGATCCCAAACCAATTTGCCTTCTTTTTATCACCTTTTGGAGTTCTACCTTGGTTGCCTCTTTTGTTATTTTCAGAGTTTATAGTTTTATGAGACAGGAAGGAGCAAAGAGAAATGGGTTTATAGCATCTTGTTTGGACTCAAAGTCTTAAGTAAACTTTTAATTCAGATACACTATGTGTACAAAGAAGGAACACCTTATGTTACGGTTGAATTTTATCCCCCAAAAAGATATGTTAAAAGCCTAACCCCCAGTGCCTCAGGATGTGACCTTATTTGGAAATAGGGTTGTTGTAGTTGTAGTTAATTAAGGTGAGGTCCTACTGGAGCAGGGTGAGCCCTTAATCCAATCTGACTGGGGTCATTGAGAAGAGGGGAAGAGACAGAGAGATACAGATACATGAGGCGAGAATATTTTCTAGTGATAGAGGCAGAGATTAAAGTGCTGTAGCTGCAAGTCAAAGGATGCCAAGGATGCCGGCAAACCATGAGAGACAGGAAGATGCAAGGAAGGATCCTCCCCTGCAGGTTTCAGAGGGAACACAGCCTTGCCAGCACCTTGATCTGAGACTCCCAGCCTCCAGAATTGTGAGACAATAAATTTCTGTTGTTTTAAGTCACCCAGTTTTTGGTACTTTGTTACAGCAGCTCCAGGAACCTAAAACACCCTATATTTTGAAAATCCCTTCCAGCCAGAGGAAATATGGTCTGATTATGAGATTGAACTACTGGTGCATCACAGAAGTATCACGTATTTTCCTAGCCTATAATTAAATTAAGTGGTACCAGCCATGAACAATTATTTCTAGAGGTGGGAACACGGGACAGTATGCCTCCCACATGCTTCTTTTGATAACATTTTCTATTTGGACACCTACTAACTGTGATGCATGGTTAGAGACAAAGCCTTCACTGCTGCCTGGAAACCTTGTTTATCTCTTGTTGACTCCCTTTCCATTTTCCCACACTTTTTTCCCCTACATATCTTTTACACTCTGCAAATTATTAGTTTATACTCTTCTAAGCAAACTCTCCACAGATGACCTGCCTTCCTACTCATTTTATGAAACAGAAGATTCATAAAATGAATCCCCTCAAGTCTTTTCATCTTCGAAGAAGTGTTCAAATCAACATCGCATCTCCTTCCACATCTTTGTACAAACCAATGGCTTTGAAGATAAAATTCTGCTTTAGGTCAACTAGCTTCTCTGGAGGGAAAGTGTTGGGTAGTAGAAAAAACATAATTTAGGTGTACTTACACTTCTGGACCTCTGGATTTTTTATGCATAAATGAAGGGTGTAGGGTTAGATTATCTTGAGGTTTCCTTCCAGTCCTGTCATCTGGAACCAGTTTCAAGAGGTCACTTATGGCAATGGACAAACCAAAGGACAGGCTGTGCAGGAAGAGGACAGAAGATCTGTCCAAGAGAATCATGCAATCATAGACCAGCTCTTTCTTACTTACAGTACTTTCTGGTGGTAAGCAATGAGCAAAGAGGAGAATCAAGGTGGAACCAGGAGTGTCTGGAGAGCCAGTCCATGTGACACAGGGCAGATGTGTGCAGATGAGGTGCAAGAACGAACACTCAGTATCAGGCAGTTTCATAGTCATATTCTACCCCAGTGCCGTTGAGTGGAAATAAAATGCAAGCCACAAGTGTGAGCCGCATACACAAGAAGCTACAGGTGAAATCAGTGTCAACAATATGTTACATTCTTTTTTAATATCAAGTCTTTGGATTTCTGTATATATTTTTTACTCACATCACATCTCAATTTGACGAGTGGCATACCATGTGCTCTAGCCACATGTGGCTAGTTGCCACCATACTAAACAGTGTAGGTCAATACTACATACTATGAGGGACTTACGGTTGTGTACACATTACCTCTTTCAATTAGCACTAACACAACCATTTACTGTTCCCCATCTTCTAGGTTTCTTACTTCTTGCTTTTATCACTGGTTTTTCAATTTCATGTCCTCTGTTAGGCTCCAAATTAGGATGTTACAAGGACAATAATTATGCCTGTGACTCATTTCTTACCTTGCCAAAATCAGAATAAAGAGGAAAACACAGTGGAAAAAAAGCTACAAGTTATTTAAAACAACTATTTAACATATTTATATAGTGTTTTATGACTTTCCATATCTTTTGGCTACAATACCTTATTTAATTTTCACGGTGACCCTATGAGCTCTCCAACGACAGTTCCATTTTCCTCCCAGCACGCCAAGGTGTCAACATGTCCAAAGCTAAAATGACAATCCTTCCTTTCCGTACTTTTATTTGCTTCTGTATTCTCGAGCTTAGAGATGGTTGTGCCACCATTTGCCCCGTCAGCCTGCCTGGGAGACGACCTACACACCTACCCCCTCACCTTCTCCCCTCTCTCATCTCCAGACCCCTTATCTGATGAACCACCAAGTTCTGCTGATTCTACCCTTAAATATGTCTTAATTCTAGATGTTGTATTCATCTTACCTTGATGGTCAAGCCCACATCCTTTCATGCCTAAACTATTGTAATATTCTTGTAACTGGTCTCTGCCTCCATACTTGTCCCCTAATCCACCCTGTACAGTCCCCTTTCCAAAACACACATGTGTTCATGACACTTTCCCATACAAAATTTTAACGACTCCACATTTCTTAGAACAGTGCTGCTCTAAGTTTAATGTGAGTTCAGATAATCTGAGCATCTTGTTAAAGTGCAGATTCTGATTCCATAGGTCTGGACCCCCAGATTCTGTATTTTGAAAGATGGTGGTGAAGATGCTTGCCCCACACCATATTTTGAATAGGAGCAGTGTAGGGGATAATGTACGCGCCTCCCAGGGCGGCATTCACTAAGGTCTGGCCTCTGTCTAGCTCCCGGCCTTACAACATATTTTCCTTCATCTCTAATCTGCTGAAGCTGCTTACCCTCTCTCTAGACCTTTCAATCTAAGTCAATCAATTTTGGCATGTGTGTGAAAAAAATTCACTTAAGCTGAAACCCCACAGTTAAAATTTTGGTCGCTTTTTTGTCAACCCTCCCAATCCCGTCCCAAAGAGCCACCAGGACATGTCAGGCAGCCAAATCCAACCTCAGCATCCATTCTGCCCTCTTGTGGCTTTTGCTTTCAAATGAATCCAAGGGGTTTTGTTTGCAAAGTCTTTGCACTTCTGTTGACTCCCTGGTCCAATTCGCCTGTGCAGTGGGGTGGCGTCGGGAGCTGAGGGAAGGGTTCCTCCAGCTCCTGAGTGAGACTTTCTGTGGAGGCCTGGATCCGGCGGCTTGTGGAGTAGGCGACAGCTCTGTGGGCAACGCTCTCACCTCTCCTTTCAAGATCACAGTCCTTGGGTCTCAGGTAGATGATATCATCATGTTGTCGGAACTTTTCCTCAGTTTGATCAGCGCACAGGCCCACTTCCTTCCCCTTTCCAGTCAAGGTACCTGGGTCAAGTCTAATTAATCTCCAGTTCCCACCTCCTCCTGACCCACAGACCGGACCCCTCACACTTTTGTTTGCTCGTGTGTTCACTAGTTTTCACTCAAGGAATATTTACTGAGCAACTGCTGTGTGTCAATGTAGTGTGAGGTCCTGGGGGTACAGTGATGGAGGCAACAGCCATAACCCTGACACTTAACATTGCTTATTAACATTGCTTAAAGGCTCTGCGTGAGACAGACGCTTAAACAAACAATGAGCGTAATTCGTGTTTTAAAAAAGGAAGACAGAGTGCTCAGGGAGCCTGTAGCTTACCCTACTAGCCTTGAGTTCTGACACTCTACCCCAAAGCATTAATATCTGGATTTACTGTGTCACAGCTCTCACGGCATGGCCATTAAAAAAAAAAATCACTCTTTTTATTAACTGTTAGGTTAGTTATTAGGATTACTTCTTTTCAGAGGTCAAATATATCAACTACATTGCAATTAAATAAGTTCCCTCTATATGTTAATCAGGAATTCTTTGGTTGTAAGAAACAGAACCCAGCCTGAACTGCTTAAGCAAAGAGGAGGAGACCATGATAATAGCCAAGAACAAGGTTGGACAAACAACCCAAGGGAAAGACAGAGGTGGAGGTGGATTCACCGACAACAGGAACTCAGTCCTCGAACATCTTCATCTTCCCCTTTCTCTCCATGCTTCTCATCGAGGTTTCTCTGTACTGTTTATATCATTTATAGCTTCTGCCATGAGACAGCAATAGACTACTTTTCCCACTTGCAATCTGAAAAAGCTCAGAGAAGAACTCAGCCATCATTTCTGGACCAATCACGTGTGGCCATGTGAGAGACGGGGCAGCTTCCACTATGACCACGTGATGGAGGAGGGGAGAGGTGCGTCGTTCCCAGGAGAAGGCAGAGGTGATGGGCACATGATACTATAAATGTCTATTTCCGATACCTAGAAGGCAAACCACTAAGGTTTCCAAGTTCCAGACATATATTAATATTTGGGATTCAGGAATAAGAAATTAGAATTCTTGGGAATTTTCAAAATTATGTCATTCTTAAAACACCTCCAATGTTCTTGATACCCTTAAAGCTCATTATTATAGATATCTAAACATACTTGATTAATAAGAAATATTAAGTTTGGAAGCTATTTACCAAGAATCATAGCCTACAGTGGATATTGAAACACTGGCAATGCTAGCCAACATTATTAGGTAGTATTCAAATAATGTAACATTTAGATCTTCTAGCAAGGCTAACAGCACTACACCAAATCACATGTCTGAATTGCCAAGTTAAGGCCTTATTTTGTTTCTTGTACTTACTGTTCATTGGAACGCCTTCCATGGGATTTTTATGAAGTACCCTGTTCATGTAGGCTGTAAACACACAATATGGCAAGAGCTACAAGACAGAGTGACTGATTAGACTGATTTTTTTTTTTTTTTTAATGTGGCCCTGGTTCCTGGAAAAGCGAACCTTGACCTTCACCTTTAAGTGTCAGCTTTCACTTCTCTTGCTTTCAACTTGATATCTGTGAATTTCTTAGAACCAGTAAGGTTTCTGTGTTGATTATTAAGGTTTCATTCTTGCAGAGAGTTTAAACTATTTCTCCTGATTTCTCAACGGGTTTTTTCTTGACATTTGGAACTGGTAAAACCATTTCTCCTGAAGTTCTGGGAAGGAATTCCTACCTGAAAACACTGCTATTTGTACTTACTTTCTATAGGCAAGTGTGTTTCAAGTTCCACACGACTGACTCATCATTGTGAAAACTCTTGAAAACATCCTTTCCAGGCAAAGGGGTTTTATAACATGGCCCATGTGATTATTCTTCCTTTCCCTGGAGCAGAGGTGGAATTATTATATTATTACCAATTGCTAAGAGGCTCTGAATGCTTCTTCTCAAAAGAATTTCATACATAATTCAGCAAAGTAAGGGAACCTGCTATGTTTTGTGAGGTTCCCAGGTAAATTTTGCCCAGATAGGACATTTGTTTATATTATAGTTTTAACATTGGTATTAGAGAATAAGGAATAAAAGGAACATTTTCCTCAGTTTTTTGAATACGTTGAAAAAGTTTGACTCAATACTGGTTACCCCATCTGCGCACCAGGGGACATTATAAAAGGGGTCAGGTCATCTCCTTCCTTTGAAGCATACATACCCATGTGCTTCCACGGTTTGGCTGGGCAGTGCAGACAGATTCTTTTGGGCCTGGCTGTTAATCCTTGGCACCCAAAAGTGCCATAATATTTGAAAGATGAAAATACTAACCCCTCGAGGGCAGAGCCGAAGAGCAGTCTGAGCAATGTTTGGACTTGGGGAGATTTTCATGAGAAGTGAAAGTAAAAGAAACAAAGTGACAAATCACTGACACCACAGGATGGTTCTAATACTTCGCTTGTGTGCCTGCCAAACACATGTATTAAACCCCAAGGGAATGAATGCTGAAAAGCAGACGGGAAGGCAGAGAAGGGATGAGAAGGCAGGTGCCCAGCACACAGACATCCAGTCGACGTTGGCGGCGTTGAGTTAAAGTCGGGGCCTTGCCTTTGAGGTGCCTGACTATATAACCTGATCAGTGAACCAATGCACAACTCAAAAACTAAAGTCTAAAGTAGTTCATAAGCAAGGACAAATCAACGTAGGGCAACGTTACCACAGCAAAAGCCCAATTCCTCACAACCTTATTAATCACAATCCTGAATCACCTAGAGTTTGAAAGAAAGAACAAATCAGAAACTGACTTTGGTGTTTATTCAGAATAACATGCCACCGATTTATCTAATTGCATCAAAAATGCTAGAGGGTGAAAACTGTGTTCAGAGTGATCCCTTTTAAGCACTGAAATGACTTACTCATGAATAAAATGTGTCTGCTCTTGAGATTTTTATTAAGAGAAGCAAATGAAAAAAATTGAAAGCGTTTAAACAAAACGAAAATTTTGTATCCAGGAAAATGAAATGATGTGGAATGACCAAATCTCAGTACACTTGGCTCACTGAGGCTGCTTTATAGCTGGGTCCCCAGAGAACACTTGGAGTCATTCTAATCATTTCAGCTTTTAAACCTTCTGGATTTTGCAAGGAGTTATGGGGATTACTAAGATCTGGCTTTTGGGACTGTCCCTCTAAAATCTGACCCTCCAATCGATACGGCCTCCACCAAGCCTTTCGGTGTCTTGGGGGATTTCCATGGGAACCGAGCAGTTAGTGGTGAATGAAGTCCTTTAGGAAATGTCCATTTAGGGGGATCTGACGTGTGATTTCTTCCCTCCAGTGCATCCTCCGGGGTCCTCTCGTTGTGGCTTAGGGTTACGTGAGTCGTCTCCTTGGGCTTCTCTCCCCACTACCCGTCTCAGCCACAGAGCTGCCTTGGCAGACAGTCTGGTAACAGAGGTGTAGGGCTGCAGTGGAAGGAGCCTCTTCCAGAGTCTACATAAAACTCCGGGTGGTCCCCAGAGTGGCTGTCCTAGCTCCCGTCAGCGCCCTACATACACCTGTTGGAAATGAGTTGATGACAGCAGTCAGGCAACTCATCGACGGTCAGGAAGAGGCCAGTGGGAAGGGCTGAAAGCCTGAAATGGCATCTCCATTCCAAACCCAAACTGAAACCAGAAACCTAGAGAAACTCAAAGACGATTTCTAATTCCCCAACTCTTTCAACCTAAAAGCAAATCAAAACAAATAAAGAAAGGAAGAAAGGAAGAAGGAAGAAGCTGAAATAATTTATTGCCTAGGCTAAAATTACAAAGCTAATATGGAAGAAACAAAATCTGAAAATGATAACTAGACAGCCCTTCTGGAGGAAGCAATGCTTTTCTACCAGGAAACTACCCGGAGGATGTCCTTAGCTAGTTTTTAAAACTTGATATTAAATAACAGTGTGATTTGTTATTAAATATTACTATCATCAACAACATTTTTTAAATGGTGGTAGTGAAAGAGCTATGTCTATCAAACAACCAAATAATGTGGCTTTCATTTTTTACCATGGCAGCAGCTAATGAAATATTACATTATGTTTGTATTACATTATAATATTTTATGCCATATTAAAGTTATACAGCTGGCTACAGAATTTCTCCAAGGGGAAAACCATGGGGGAAGATTGACCACTGAAAGTATTTTCTTTTTCTAAAATAGAAAAAAATAGTGGAAAAAAATGAATTTAAGTTGAATACCTACTTTCAACAGAAGACATTGTTGATCTTTTCTGGGCAAGTGGAATACCCTCTCTGGCTAGTTCGATCTTTGACTCACTTACAATCCATCCTGTATCTTCCACGGTAAAAGGTACCCTTGGTGTCCCTCCCTCGTGGCCTCAGTTCCCACATTTCTGGGCATTCCAACCATGATGCTCCCCGAGACTCTTTCCTTGGGGGTTTTCTCCGGCCGTGAGAGTCCACCTAATCCTTGATCGAGGCCGACCAGAAATGCCTAAGAGGTAACACTTTCTGGATCCACCCTCATCCAAGTGACTGAGGAAAGCTGATGGGGAAATAGCCCCACTGCCCGACTCCTTGGTTAGGACAGTGCTGGTGGGATTCTGCATAGTTAGTTTTCCCCAAAGGGCTGCTTCCTCTTTCTGTGGTGGTAATCTGCGGCCACTTGCTGAATCAACTCTTGTGCCACATCCTTGTCTCGGGGCATGTTTTGGGGGAACCCAACCTAAGATATCCATGAAAAGCCCAATTTCCCCCATTCCATCACCCATCTCCCTGCAGCTTCCCCCTCCAACCATCTAGGGAGCCTAAGGTGGAAACAGAGCCCTTGACTGCTTTCTCTCTTCTGGTTTGTACAGCCCCACCTGTTACCTCCCTCCCGCTCCCTCCCTCCCTCCTCCCTGACCCAACTCCTGACCTCCCACCTGTAAGCCGAAACTCCTCCTGGAAGGATAAGCATTGCTAATTCTCCTTCTGAACAAAGGATGCTGCACTGATAAAACAGCAGCTGGAAAAGACAGGATGGACGCAGGAAGTTGCCATGCACCTTTCTCAATTCACTAAGCCCAGCATTTCTGAGGAACATCCGGAAATCCAGACATTTCCTTGGATTGTTGCAGCTCTGATAAAAGTAAGCAGACCGAGTATCTGCTTCTACACCCACCGCCCACTCCAAGATAATAAACTGTTTAAAAATACTTTGCTTTAACCCTTCTGATATATTGCTTCTGTTCCTGCTTTCCATTCATACCTCTAGCCCACCAGTTCCTGGAACTGTTGATGCCTAACGCTTAAACCAACTGCTATAATTCTGAATAAAACTGACAGCTCTTTCTGGGTTCTCTAATTGGGAAGATCTTGAAGGCAAAGAACGGGGTAAGAAGAGTATATAATTCATTTCCAAGCAGGTACTTTTGGATGTAAATCAGGAAGAGCTATCTTCCTTCTGGTTTGTCCTACATATTGTTTGTATTCCAAGTGGATCATTCTTTAAACATTTTGTTCAGTGGGGACCATAGCTTTGCTATGAGCTGCATTTACTCTTCCCTAGTCATTTGTGTCCCCAACACATGTAATTTTGGGCAGACCAATGACTTTGCAGAATTTTCCAAAGCAAGGTCCTGAACTACCTGCATTAGCACTGTATGGGATCGTGGCTGAAAAACAAATTCATCAAACCACCATTGACTGACCTAGTGCAACTGTGGGGAGAGGTCCAGTGATTCTAAAGTACAGAAGCTTGAGAACAACAGGTTTGGGTGTTCAAAAGACAGGAGGTTTAGGTTATGGAGATTGAACCGAAGTTTTCCTCGTCTCTCCCAGGACTGAATTCACGGTGTTGACCTCATCCTCTGGCTGTCACTAACTAAGCTAATAAGCGTTTACACTAGCCCTTCCTCTGTGGAGTGACAAAGACTCGTGCTAATCCCTTCTGCTGGAAAGTAGAAAAGAAAACAATGAAAAAGATTGTTTCCAAAGAGTAAAATGCACCCAGGTTTTCTAATGGGAAAAATATGACGTGGGTAAGTGTAACACTTTAGGCAGCAGGAACAAGGCTCCTATTTTCTCGATTTTGATCAACTGTTCCTTTGGGAGCAGATCTCTGAGGAAAGATGTTCTAGTTTCCTGACTTGGATGATGGAGAAAAATCAAGGAGAGTTGTTTGCATTTGTATTGGGAAAGAAATGTTACCTTCAATTTTTTTTTCTAAAATCAGTGTTTTTGGTGATATCTGCAGTTCAAAATCTCATGTGGCCTTATGTAAATGCTCTTGGCTTTTCCATCTGTCAAGACGCGATTAAGTAAATTCAGTCTTTTTAGAAATAATCATTGTTTCCTGGCCCTGGATTTGGAAGGATTTCCAAAGTAGATGACAGAAGTTTGGAGCAGAAGCCCACTTGGCATCATCGTGACGGGATTCATTATGGGCATCTAGAGTACAGCTCAGATCAAGGACGAAGGGATTTTACTTTAGAATCCAATGGTGAATGTGTTTGTGGATGTCAACAGACCATTGCGAGAAAACATACATGACTCTGCTGAGTAAACAAATACCTTCTTCCTGGAGCAGAGACCTGTTGTGGGCTTGGGAGATCTGAAAAAGAACAGAACAATAGTCATGTCTTTTAAAAACTCTCAGCTTTCAGAGTGGTGTTCAAAGGACACATCTTCTGATGAAGAAGTTCGTATCTGCTACTGATGGGAGATAGCAGCCTGTGGCATTTTCCCATAAAGAGTTTGTATCGTTCTTTGGGTATTTCAGGGTGTTCTTACATCCTTGTCAGGACATTCCAAATGATGTCCTTTGTGGTTCGGTGTTACTGACCAAAGTCTTCATGTCAGCACTGGTTCCATATGAGAGATGTTTGCTACAGGAGTTTATTAATAGAAATGTGGTTGATGAAAGTCGTACAAACTCTTGTACTCTGAATGGTTTTATTAACGCCACTGTCTTTCCAGTCTGGTAAGTTATACACTCCCTAGCCTCCAACTCTCAATCTTTTTATACCTAGCCAAGAATTTTCCAAGACAGAAGATCTGAAAATGCTTCTTTATCACTTGAAGACCTGGCAACATGAATGAATAATACTTTGCACAGCTTTTCTGTGTATGAGTCATTGACCCCAGGAGCATAAACCAGTTTTTCAGTTTTAAACTATTTAACCCCTTTGTTACTCTCCTCCTAATTAGTGTCCGTTGTGTTTCAAAACCCATTTTTATGTGTTTATTAATAACCAAAGTATTAAATGAAACCGTAGAAACCCCTGGAGGAGAGGCAGTTCTATTTCTTTTTAAAAACAAGCAATTCGGGCTTCCCTGGTGGTGCAGTGGTTGGGAGTCCGCCTGCCGATACAGGGGACACGGGTTCGTGCCCCGGTCCGGGAAGATCCCACATGCCGCGGAGCGGCTGGGCCCGTGAGCCATGGCCGCTGAGCCTGCGTGTCCGGAGCCTGTGCTCCGCAATGGGAGAGGCCGCAACAGTGAAAGGCCCGCGTACTGCAAAAAAAACAAACCAAAAAAAACCAAGCAATTCACTTAACTTCTTTTCTAGTCAAATGAAAAGATTTAACAGTTGGAAATTATCATTTAGTTACTTATTTTTTTCCAGCTTTTAGTCTCTTTGAACTTTCACCTCCACACATAGTCTCCCAACTCCTGGAAAAGAATTATTTCAGTCAACCAGTCAAAAGTTTACAGATCATATACATGTTTTAAATTTTCTGTCTTACTCAATATTCGGATTTCTGAAATGTTGCATTAAAATACCTTTTTTGGAAAGAAGTTCTCATTTCTCTATCATGGCTATTATCATTGAACTGATTTTTTTTGGCTTGGATTTTTAAAATGACTTTCAGTTTTTCTGCTTTAATTTTATCCTAAACCCAACCCTGCGTACCTGCAGCACCAGCTTCACCTGGAGCTTGTTAGAAATGCAGCGTCTCAGGCCCCACCCCAGACCCTCTGTCTCAGAATCTGCCTTTTAACAAGATTTCTTAGGTGACTCTTGTGCACATTGAAGTTGAGAAGCTCGATTCTCACCTCATCCTTCCACCTTATGGTAGCATTTCCAAAGCAAAGGAACTCAGAGCTTGGTTTTATAAATTATGGTATCTAGGGAAGATACCATAATAACTGGAAGATAGTGAGTCCTCAAGGTAGAAGCAACGCAATGGTTGCATTTACTGTGGGGCATCCTGCTGGCAGCTCAGCCTGTGCTCGAGGTTTTAAGTGCTGTGGTGCTGATGTGGTGACCCCCTGGCACTGTCCTGGGAGTGGAGAAAAGGTTCGCGCATGGTGGTGAGGAAGCTCACGGGCAGAGGAGAGACACACGGGTAGATGTATACAGAAGTAGGGCAGATGAATGATTCATTCTGTGGGTGGAAGGTGGGGCAGAGGGCAGAACAGGGAGGCTTCTCAGAGAAGATGACTCGATTTTGAACATTTCACCCCATGGGAAAGTTAGAAGATGTTCCAGGCAGGCAGACATGAAAACAGTGAGATGTAGAAACCTTTCTAGGGAAATTCACATGGTTTGGTTTTGGTGAACGTGAGGTATGTGTAAGTAGGGGGTGAACAGTAGGTGGGAAGGAACCCATGGAACAATGGGAAATGAGGCAAATAACAGATTCGGATGGCCCTGAGTGCTTGGGAGCTTGGCTTGTGTCCAAGGGGCCTGAAGAATTTTAGAGGAAAAACACAACCAGCTTGGTGTCTTTAAGAGGTTGACCCTGATGTAGTGTGGAGGATGGACTAGAGGCAGATGGGGCAAGAGTAGAGCCAGGGAGACCACAGTACAGGTGGCTGCAGTGGCCCAGGGGAGAGGCCATGATGCTCTGAGATGCCATGAGGTGGTAGCTGTGGGGATGGATGGCTCAGGATAGAGTCCAGAATAAAAGGAGGAAATCTTTTTCTCTCTGTCACCAGCCTCTCCGCCAAACCTTTTGAAGACAACAGTCCTTGGCTAAGTCTTATTTAGAGCAAACACCTCCAGGTCTTTGAACTGCTGTTCACATGCCATGGCTTTGCATCCCTCTCTACAAGTACTTCGGTTGATTTCTATCCCACGGGCATTGTAGTGCCAAGAGTTAAAGACAAGGTGAGGTTGAGTGGGGGAAGAGACCTAAAAGTGGCTGGGTCCCTAACCATGCCAGGTGCACCACAAACATTGGGTCCTTTAGTTCCCACAGTCCTGCAAACTAAGTATTATTACCTCTGTTTTAGAGGTGGAAAGAATAAGGCCCTGGAGACTAAGGATCTCCTTTGTGATTATCGTTTACAATGAGTAGAATCTGAATTTTTCCCCAAAGATCTGCGATTCACTTATTCAGCTACCTGCACCGCAAGGATGCCTAAAGGAGTTTGAACCACCACTTCCCTGTGGTTTGCTGAAGGTACAGGTGGCAGTCAATTGCCTTCTCCGGCTACCTGCTTTGCCTATTGAATGAGGTCACTAGAACCAGTGGACAGGCAGAGAAGACCCCTGCGTGAGCACATAGATGATACAAATTCTCTATTTGTACAAAAGGACCTCACAAGCAGTTCTGCTTGAGTTGTTTGTACACAGTTCCCTCAAGCTGGGCCACATGTTTCTGCGGCCTGTTGACAATTAAAAATAACAAGTCAAGAATGAGTGGGAAGCAAGTGAGATCTAATAGCTGACAAGCTGACATCAAGGGAGGAGATGGGAAAATGTAAAGAGCCAGAGATATAAGAAGTCAAGAAGTGTCAGTAATAGTTTTGGCCACTAACATAGGGACAGACAGTCCCACGGACTTTACTAGTTCCTGAAGGCATGACTGTATTATAGCACAATGTATAGACCCCAAGAGTCAATGTAAACTCGATCACCCACCCAAAGGAGAAATTATCAACATAACATCCCGGACCAGAGGGTCATTCCTGCCTCTGCATGATTTATTTCAGGAGTGTGATGATGTGCATCTCTTTTCTGGTTAGAAGTTGTTAACATTTATAGAAGATTCTTATAGTCTGCTAAAGCAAAACCTCTCTCTGAGTGATGTGTGCCAGTTGGCCAATGTTCAGTGCTTTTTTTACATGATAATCATCCAGATATCGGGAGACCAGTGTTACCAGTGCAGAATGGTAACAAGAAACTCCCAGACTCTGAGTCTTCCAAGAACTTTTTCCTTTCAAGCTTGCTCTAGAGATGGTCCTCTGTCCTGCCAAGGTGGTCCCATGACATTTCTGGTCAATCTCAGGAAATAAAATTTTCTATATTCATGTTAAGCTGTAAACACAGGCACAGTCTTATGATTTAAAGTATCCAATCAAATCTGTTAATTGATCCTTCAGTTTCTTTTCTTTTTTTTAACTTTTTATTTTATATCGGAATGTAGTTGATTAACAACGTTGTGATAGTTTCAGGTGTAGAGCAAAGTGATTCAGTTACACATATATATGTATCTGTTCTTTTTCAAATTCTCTTCCCATGTAGGTTGTTACATAATATTGAGCAGAGTTCCCTGTGCTATACAGTAGGTCCTTGTTGGTTATCCATTTTAAAAATAGCAGTGTGTACATGTCAATCCCAAACTCCCTTACTGTCCTTCAGTTTCCATTGGAAGGAGATCTTCCTATCCACCCTCCTGCCTCCTGTTTTTGAGTGCCAGGCTTTTCCTCTCTCTACCGTTCGTCTCCCCTACTCTACTGTACCTGCTGTTTCCAGACATGGAGCTCTAAACAGTGAGCGGAAGAAAAGTTAAGGGGAACAGGAAAGTTCTTACCTGACTGGTGCCACCCTATACTGGTTCCTAAGTCTCAAAGTTTTGGGGTTTTTTTTGTTTTTTGTTTTAATTGAAGTATAGTTAATTTACAGTGTTGTGTTAATTTCTGCTGCACAGCAAAGTGATTCAGTTATACATATATATATACACATTCCTTTTCATATTCTTTTCCATTATGGTTTATCACAGGATACTAAATATCCTGTGCTATACAGTAGGACCTTGTGGTTTCCTAAGTCTCAGAGTTTAATGTGTGTATGAATCACATGGGGGAGCTCATTAAAATGAAGATTCTGGGTCAGTAGGCCTAGGGTGCATTTCTAATAGGGTCCCAGGTGACACAGATGGTGCTAAGCCATGGACCATACTTTGAGTAACAAGGATTTAGAGATTCCCCATTTAATGCAGCTAATTAATGCAATTCCTTTAATTCAGGTAACCCTCTTCCAACTATAGCCCCTGATGGGACACGTCATTGCCTTTTACCACTGGGGACCCTCACCCTGACAGGCCACCCCCTTGGTCAGAATACCTTTCAGTATATCGTCAGGTTCAGTTTCCACAGGTAATTCGTCTGGTCCGTGGGTCTCGAATACCTTTGACCTTCATTTTGACCTAAACACAGTTACTTCCTAGGCATTTGCTGGGCAGCCACAGAGGACTGTAACTTTCCAAATGACAAATCAGGCACCACCCCTCTGTCCTCCAGATGTAGGGAATGCGTGTGAAGTTCTCCCCACAGAGCTGTCGAAAATGATACACTAGGCCTGGGATTGGAACGAGCGATTAAAACTGACAGTATAACTCTCTTTTGCTTCACAATTCCTCTATCCTTAGTCAATAATTTAGCTCGTTTAAATTCTCAGTCTGGGTGAAGGCCATGTATCCTGTAACCAGTTCTAGATATTTCTTTTGAAAACTTGCATCTTGGTGCCTGTGCTCACAGCTAAATTTGGCATCTCATGAACTACAATACATCCCCATGTTTCCCTTCTCTGTGGCAAACATACTGTTTCCACGTAATGCGGTTTCTGAATATTTACAATTTTCTAGATGCTTTTCCATTTGTCAATATTCTACCTAAAATAAGGTACCTAGAATCAGACATAGGGCTCCAAATAGAGTCTGGCCAGCCCAGAGTCCTTTAAAGTTGTGTGTTTCTACCCCATACACGTGTGACTTCATTAATGCTCTTGGCAATTGAATGTATGTGGAAGAGAAAAGAAAGAAGGGAAAAGGAAGGAATCAATGATAAGTGTATAATCTTTTTGTTCTTAGTTGAAGTTTAGTTGATTTACAATGTTGTGGAAGTTTCTGGTGTACAGCAAAGTGATTCAGTTTTATATATATACATATATATTCTTTTTCATATTCTTTTCCATATGGTTTATTATGGGATATTAAATATAGTTCCCTGTGTTATACAGTAGGACCTTGTTGTTTACTTATTTTATATATAGTAGTATTTATCTGTTAATCCCAAACTCCTAATTTATCCCTCCTTACCACATTTCCCCTTTGGTAACCATAAGTTTGTTTTCTATGTCTGTGAGTCTGTTTCTGTTTTATAAATAAGTTCATTTGTATCATATTTTAGATTCCACATGTAAGTGATATCATATGATATTTGTCTTTCTCTGTCTGGCTTACTTCGCCTAGTATGATAATCTCTAGGTCCCTCCATGTTTCTGCAAATGACATTATTTCATTCTTTTTTTATGGCTGAGTAGTATTCCATTGTGTGTGTGTGTGTGTGTGTGTGTGTGTGTGTGTGTATATATATACACACACACACACACATATACACACACCACATCTTCTTTATCCATTCATCTGTTGATGGACATTTAGTTTGCTCCCATATCCTGGCTATTGTAAATAGTGCTGCTATGAACATTGGGGTGCATGTATCTTTTTGAATTAGAGTTTTCTCTGGATATATGCTCAGGAATGGGATTGCTCAATCACATGGTAGCTCTAGTTTTAGTTTTTTAAGGAACCTTCATACTGTTTTCCATAGTGGCTGCACCAAGTGTATAATCTTAGCTGTCTGGAAAATTGAGATACCATTAGTGTAAAATAACAAAGTTAAAATAAGGAAAGGGAGGGTTGTTCCATTTTAGACATACTGTGTTTGAGGTGCCAGCAGGGCACCTATGTGGAAATGCTCAGCAGGTGGTAAGAAACTGGAGACAGGAACATACTAGAAGTTAAACTTAAGGATAGGGATTTGGGGATCATGCTTATGAAGATAATACCTGCAGTCCAGGGAATGCATGCAGGTTGAACTTAGGGGAGAAGGTTCAGGCCTAAAGATGATGAAAGCTCATGCGGATTCCAAGAGAAGGTAACATATTCTCCAGTACTGGACTGTTACCTATGTGACCCCCAATGTTTCTTTCCCTGGCCTGCCGTATTGTCTGAAAGTTACATCAGCTTCATTTCTTAGAATTCTCCCAAAGACAAGTGTGCATGTTGCCACCTGGGAGGGGTCACATGTTAGCTGGCTGATATATCATAAGGAACACATTTACCCGGTTAGTAACCATGGCCACCACTGCCTCCCAGGCCAGAGTCTGGTGAGAATGGAACATGGGTTTTTTTTTTCTTTTTAATTCAAGTATACTTGATTTATAATGTTGTGCTAATGTCTGCTGTACAACTAAGTGACTCAGTTATACATATACATACATTCTTTTTAAATATTTTTTTCCATTATGATTTATCACAGGATACTGACTATAGTTCCTTGTGCTATAGAGTAGGACCTTGTTATTTATCCATTCTAAATGTGTAATAGTTTGCATTTACTAACCCCAAACTCCCACTCAATCTCTCTCCCTGCCCCCGCTCCCCGTTGGCAACCACAAGTCTGTTCTCTATGTCCATGATTCTGTTTCTGTTTTGTAGATAGGTTCATTTGTGCCATATTTTAGATTCCACATACAAGTGGTATCATATGGTATCTGTCTTTCTCTTTCTGACTGACTTCACTCAGTATGATAATCTCTAGTTGCATCTATGTTGCTGCAAATGACATTATTTTGTTCTTTTTTATGGCTGAGTGGAACACGGGATTTTTGATGTGTATGAGGAATTAGAGGCGAGATCTAGATCACTTGGGAAAAAAATAGGCTTGGGCAGTCAGGGTTGGGTGGACTAGGGTGTAGAAGGAAATTTACAAACATGACAGGGAGACTCCAGAATTTATTGCTTCATGGAAATAGCTTATGTTCAAAATGAGTTTATTATTTTGCTGAATAATCCTCACCTGATCAATGATTTTATAAAATGTATGTATTTCAGTTAAAAAATCACTTTACATTTACTTTCCCCCCCTTTTTTTTTCTTTGTTTATATTATTTATTAAAAATCATCAGACCCCCCCTCTTAAAATAGGATTACATTAGATTATTCTTTGTTATTATTATATATTTGTTATCTATAATCAAAGGAGTGAAAATGGCCATTTTACAGTAAAGCATGAAGAAATAATACGATAGAAACTGGTTTTAAAGGATATCCACAAATCTTTGTGTATTTGTCGATTTCAAAAAAAAAACAAAAACAACCAGGGGCTTCCCTGGTGGCGCAGTGGTTGAGAATCTGCCTGCCAATGCAGGGGTCATGGGTTCGAGCCCTGGTCTGGGAAGATCCCACATGCTGCGGAGCAACTGGGCCTGTGAGCCACAACTACTGAGCCTGCGTGTCTGGAGCCTGTGCTCCGCAACAAGAGAGGCCACGACAGTGAGAGGCCTGCGCACCGCGATGAAGAGTCGCCCCCGCTTGCCACAACTAGAGAAAGCCCTCGCACAGAAACGAAGACCCAACACAGCCCAAAATAAATAAATAAGTAAATAAGTAAATAAATAAATTTATTAAAAAAAACAAAAGAAAACCAAATAATGTATTTATTTACTTGAATCTGACATCAAACATTAAACTTCAAAATATAAATACCAATATAAATTTTGATTACTGTTTTAATTTCTCCAAATAAAATACATGAAATAATTATAATTTAAAATTTAGTAATTGCATGAGACAGTTTAATAATTTCCTACCTAAAGTGTATATTTTTAAGTATATATATATATATACACACTACATATAAATGGTATAAAGTATATATATTTGGTTTAAACTCTCATAAGCTGTCACCTTGACTATATAAACAGACTAGTGATATATAAATTATATATACATACATGGTCTTTATTAGATACAGTAGCATGTTCTGAATATTTTTCATTCAGACCTATTATATCTTTTAAGAAGAACCCATTCAGTAGCATAATTTCTGGTGGAAACATACTTAGCACTACACAAGCTCCATAAATTGTAATGTTTGGTAGTTTTTTGTTTTTTGTTTTTTTGTTTTTGCGGTACGCGGGCCTCTCACTGTTGTGGCCTCTCCCATTGCGGAGCACAGGCTCCAGATGTGCAGGCTCAGCGGCCATGGCTCATGGGCCCAGCAGCTCCACGGCATGTGGGATCTTTCTGGACCGGGGCACAAACCCGTGTCCCCTGCATTGGCAGGCGGACTCTCAACTACTGTGCCACCAGGGAAGCCCTGTTTGGTAGTTTTTGACGTTGACCTAAAGTGTGAAGATGATGAAAATCAAAATTCTAAGGATTCTCAGGAAAATGTGGGGCTGTACCAGAGATCACGGGAAGATACCACAAACTTGGCTTTAAACAACCAGATTTATAATTTCCCAAAGTTAGTTATTCCCAAATACCAGAGTCAGGGTTGAAAACACACATGTGGTAAAGGCTGAGCAGTCCAACATTTAGTCAGCTGGAGCTCTTAGCCAGCCTGGAAAATTATAATGTAATAATTAATATTCACAGTGATGGCTGTCAGGATAAAAGTCTTAGCTACCATTTCTTTTATACCCACTGTGTTCCAGGAGCCTTAATATCATTTCTAATGTAATATGCTATCTTATTTAAGTAACAGAAGGATTCTATGAAATAGGTTGTATTATCCCCATGTTACAGATGAAACAAATGGTGTTCAGAGAGTTAAAAGTAATTTTGCAGGGTCCCATGGTGAGAAATAGGTATCTTTGTGTTGTCCTACATCCTAGGCGCATTTACATTCCAAACTTCGTGAAGTGCTCACTTTTGGAAAGCTGGTAATCCTTAGCTGATATATCTTTGATAAAAGAGAGTACTTCATAAGCTTCAGTTGCAAAATAAATGAGTCACTGTACATGAAATGTACAGTGTGGGGAATATAGTGAATACTATGTACTCTCTTTGTAGGGTGACATGTGACTAGACTTATCATGGTCATCAATTTGAAATGTGCAGAAATATCAAATCACTATGTTGTGTATCATGAACTAACATACTGTTGTAGGTCAATTACATGTCAAATGCAAACACACTCACAGAAAAAGAGATCAGATTTGTGGTTATCAGAGGCCAGTGGTGGGGGGAGGGGGAATTGGACGAAGGTGGTCAAAAGGT
Organism: Globicephala melas; assembly: GCF_963455315.2. Lineage (NCBI taxonomy): Eukaryota > Metazoa > Chordata > Mammalia > Artiodactyla > Delphinidae > Globicephala > Globicephala melas. The sequence continues at coordinate 143,713,894 of NC_083317.1, forward strand.
ACAAACTTCCGGGCTTCCCTGGTGGCACAGTGGTTAAGAATCCGCCTGCCAATGCAGGGGACACGGGTTCGATCCCTGGTCCGGGAAGATCCCACGTGCCATGGAGCCACTAAGCCTGTGCGCCACAACTACTGAGCCTGCGCTCTAGAGCCTGCGAGCCACAACTACTGAGCCTGCGAGCCACCACTACTAAGCCCACGAGCCACAACTACTGAAGCCCGCACACCTAGAGCACGTGCTCAGCAACAAGAGAAGCCACTGCAATGAGAAGCCTGCGCACTGCAACGAAGAGTAGCCCCCGCTCACTGCAACTGGAAAAAGCCCACACGCAGCAACGAAGACCCAATGCAGCCAAAAAAAAAAAAAAAAAAAAAAAGGTACAAACTTCCAGTTATAAGATAAATAAGGACTAGGATGTAATGTACAACATGATAAATAAAATAAACTCTGCTGTATGTTACATATGAAAGTTGTTGAGAGTAAATCTTAAGAGTTCTCACCACGAGGGAAAAAGTTTTTCTATTTCTTTAGTTTTGTATCTACATGAGATGATGGAAATTCACTAAACTTACTGTGATAACCATTTCATGATGTACGTAAGTCAAAATCATGATGCTGTACACCTTAAACTTACCCAGGGCTATATGTCAATTATATCTCAATGAAACTGGAGGAAAAAGAAAAAGAGTACTTCCTGTTCAATCCTGTTAGATAAGAATATTTATTTGTACTTATGTATGCTGCTTCTTTCTTCTGTGCACGTGTAATGCCACCATGGTCCCTAGAGCACAAGCTGCAAATGATTTTTCCAGTGTTAATGGTGGGGTTGGGTGGAGTTATTCATCCAGTGTCTGGCCATCTCCCCGTCAGAGTCCTCTAGTGACCAACAGTCTTCTGGACGTGGAAGTCTAGGGCAGATCCTGTGGCTGATGACCACGGCTCACAGCCAAGTTAAATACAGACTTCACTGATTCCATGCTGGTCCCCCACCCCCTCTCAATCTCTCTGTCTCTATCTCTGTCTCTCTGTCTCTCTCTCTCACACACACACACACACACACACACACGCACGCACACAAACACACTAATGAGAAAATTTAGTCTTTACGTTTAATATAGATTTGGGATATGTTTGGGAAGTAGTATCAATAGAATCAAACATTTGTATGGGGTGGGATAAATCAGGAGATTGGGATTAAGATACACACACTACTGTGTATAAAATAAAGAACCAACAAGGACCTACTGTATAGCACAGGGAATTCTGCTCAGTGCTCTGTAATAATCTATATGAGAAAAGAATCTGGAAAAGGATGGATACATGTATATGTATAACTGATTCATTTTGCTGTACACCTGAAACTAACACAACATTGTAAATCAACTATACTCCAATATAAAATGAAAACTAAATTTAATAAAACAAAGCAAAACAAAAAAATTATAAAATGTGGGCAAAGATCTGTTTAAAAAAAAAAGAATCAAACATTTGCCATTTGCTTCTACTGATTTCATTTCCTAAATATCTCCTGAATCCTCTATTTCTCTGTTTCCACAGTTCCCACCTAGTCCAATTCACCATCCTCTCCTTCCCAGATTTCAACAGCATCCTGACTGCTCTCCTTGTTACTACCCTGGGCCCCCGCCAATCCGTTCTCTGCAGCACAACCGCTGTGCTCCTAAAATGCAGATCTTATCTCGTTTGTCTGCCTGAAATCTTGCACTGGCTGCTCACTGGGGGCTGTCAGGTTTGACCGCTGCCTCTCTCCACAGTTCAGCTCATCTGAAGCTTTCTTTATTCAAGGTGCTCTGGCTTTCTTGTGACCTCTCTTACTCCCCAGCCTCAGGACCTGGGAGCTTGCTATTCCTTCATTTGGAACCCTCCTTTTCTCCCTTTTTACTTGGTAATCATCCTTCAGGGCTCAGTCTAAATGTCAGTTTCTTAGAGCAACTTTCCATGATACCAGAGGAAGCTCGACCCTCAGGTTATACACTCTCATAGTACTCTGTCGTTTCCCCAGCATTACCCATAACTTAACCACGTAATTAAAGAACAATATGTTATTGCTTATTAAAGTCTGTCTCCTGCACTTGGCCGTTAACTTCATGAGAGAAAGGTCTGGGTCTTTCTTATTCACCACTGATTCCCACCTCCTGATACAGTGCCTGACCCTTTGTAAGCACACAATAATGTTTTCTTAGACATTTTTGCCTATACTACAGATATTAAACTTTTTCTCCTTTAATCAAACAAGATGACTGTTGTTGGCCAATGTCTTAGAAATGGCTGCAAACTATTGAGACTGAGTATTTTAATACAAAGAAGTTGCGCAAATGAACTCAGGCATTCATCACGAAGGCTGATACACCATTGTCAACTGGACCGCCTTGAGTTTGTGTTTGATCATCTGTTAATGATGTCACTTATTGATAGTAAATAATGGAGCTGAGAGGACTTCGTAATGGAAGGTGCTGAATAACAACCGGGAAAAAAGGCAGCAAAAAGCCGTGAATGTAAGATGGAGATGGTATAAAACGCTGAGAGAGATTATCAGGTGGGGAATAAAAACAAAGAAGTTACGTGGATAAAGATGTAAGAAAGAAAGACGTTTTCTGAAAATAAGTCTATTGAAGAGATTGCAGGGTTAGAGATTGTTAGCAAGTTTAGATTGGAAGAGGTAACTGAGAAAATTTAGCAATAATTTTTCTTTTTCTCCCTTTCTTTCTCTCTCTCTTTCTTTCTTTTTCTGTCTTTCTCTTTCTTTTTCTCTTTTTTTCTTTCTCTTTTCTCTCTTTCTCTTTCCCACTGTCTCTCTCTTTTCTTCCTCCCCTCCCTTCTTTCCTTCCTCCCTCCCTTCCTTTCTTCCTCCTTTCCTTTAGCAATTAATATACTGCTCATGAGAGTGGAGTCATTTTACAAGCACCGGCATAAAGGTCAAGGCACAGGCAATGTTTGTAGAGGAACAGGAGTTTCGATTAGGCAATTTGCTAGTAACACCTTCAGTAAATAAATGTGAGGATAATATGGAGTGTTTATCACAACAGTGAGTTTTTAATCAGATCCATTCACCAAGAAAGCTGTAAAATAATTTGCGAAGTGCTTTGAGATAATAAATGACTATATAAACAGTCTTATCCTAGCAACTGAAATTATAAAACTATTTGGTTTAGAAAATTCAAACTCTGGTATTTTATTTCGCTTGAGTGGTGACAATAGATTGACTTATGAAACGGAATATTTCTTCCCTTGAATTGAATTATTCTATAAGCATACTGATTAGCTGTTAGTAGGGTATAGATACTGCTAGCAATAATTTCATTTCTGTTTTTGAATTTTATTTAAAGATTTTCGAGATGCAAAAAATAGCATTTTGTGAATCACACGTGATGCTCATGACCTGGGTGAGTTTCAAGCCTGTGCTTTGCTTTTGGAATCATTCCTGTGCCAAAGCACATGCAGAAAATCAATATTCCTGAAGACAGTGACTGTACTTTTTTTTTTTTTTTTTAAGGGTATTAAAAAGGAAGAGCTACTGGATTGGTAAAGATGAGAGAGAGAGAGAGAAGACAAAAGCCTTAGAAACATCTAAAACTTGATATTCTCAATGTATGGTATATTACTAGAGATAAGCAGAGATTTCTAACAGGCTGGGTTTGATTTTAATTTCTTTCTAGAATCAGAGGAAGATCAAGAGCTTCTTCGCCAAGACTCACAGTTCAGTTCCCTTTTGTGTAATCTATTAACTAGGGACACCTTGCTGAACTGGAGGTCCCCTAGGTTCAGAGAAATCATAAACCCAGATGACTTTGGGTTTGCATTCATACAATTCCGGCTATGAGTTACTACGCTTAAAGCCCATGGATAATCCATCTCAGGTCAATGGTGAGTTTATCTGTTGATTTATAGGAGACGGTGGGAAAGGTGAAGAGGGAAGACAGCATCACACTTTTGATGTCTAATCTCAGGGATCTACTGGAGTTCACAGAATCAGAAATCCATGTATGCTCGAGCTTCATGAGGTTTTAAACTGGTGTTAAGAGGACCCCACATTAGGAAAGAAATACAACCCATGATCTCAGGTGCTACCAAATCAGATGCAGCTGTTTGCCGCTCAAAAATCAATACCCGAGAGAGAGAAATGTCGGTAGAAAGGGAAGTTGCTTTTAATCAGAATGTCGGCCATCTGGGGAGATGGTGGACTCAGTGTCCCCCAAAAACCATCTCCAAAGATTCTGCTTGGCTAAGTTTTTAAAGGGAAAAAGAGAAGTAATCTCAGTGAATCATTGAGGTAGGGGTTCCTCACCAACCCTCACGTGTGCAGGCTCGTCCACTTCTTGTGATTTTTCTTTCGATGCTATCTTGTTTACCCAGTTTGTTCTCGAGATTACTGCAGGGGAAGCTAAGGAAGAGATCTGGTCATCTGTTAATTACGTATTCTTCATTTCTACTTCTTGAAATTTCTACATCCATTCTTCTACTTCCGTTGGTTCTACGGAAAGAAGCAACATGTTAAGCAAGGTATTGTGTGATGGAAAGACTGGAAAGGTGTGCTAGGGCCAGAGAGGAGTACAGCGTGGTGGTGTCTGGTTTAAGATTAGTGACACAACAAGGGGGTGCCTCCTGCAGAGAGCTGCTTACAAATGGAAATGAAGTATCCATAAGAGTTTAATCCCATCTATTGTGCTTTAGTCAGGAATGTGTCATAACCTTCTAGTTTCCCCCATATAATTTTAAAGGAGTTAAACTGGAACAACTAGAAATTACATCATTAATTATATTCAGTGTCAACTGAAATTACCACTTGATGCGACCTTGCTAACAAAGCATGTGGATGGGGTAAGCTACTCCCAACTTCATCAGCTAGTAGCCTTAATAGCCTACTCCCTCGCTAGGGGTTCGCTAATCAGGAAACACTACACACACACACACACCCACACACACATTTTTTTTTTCCTTCTATAAAATCTCAATTTAGGGCTTCCCTGGTGGCGCAGTGGTTGAGAGTCCGCCTGCCGATGCAGGAGACGCGGGTTCGTGACCCGGTCCGGGAAGATCCCACTTGCCGCGGAGTGGCTGGGCCCGTGACCCATGGCCGCTGAGCCTGCGCGTCCGGAGCCTGTGCTCCGCAACGGGAGAGGCCACAACAGTGAGAGGCCCGCGTACCACAAAAAAAAAAAAAAAAAAAAAAAAAAGTCTCAATTTAAAAGTGGTTTAAAAACTGGGCCCTTGTTCTTGCTCTGTGCTGGATGCCTAAAGATTCTAAAACCTGAAATGTTTTAGAATATATTGATTCCAGTCTCCGTCTCACAAGGTCTGAGTCAGTTGGGCTAGAACAGGGCCTGAACATTCCCATATTTTAAAGGTGATTGTAATGAGAGCATCAGGTTGGAGACCACAGATAAATGCTATTTCATTCCATCCTTCTGATCTCCTTAGTAAGTAGACTTTGCCGTTACAATTTTGCATATCAAAAAATTGACATTCAGTTTAAGGCTAACAGTTGAACCCACGTGTCTAGGATTTTTAAGTCTTTGCTTTTCTCATCAGTTCACATTTCCTAAGACTTCTAATGAGATCAGAGAACTTTCATAGAAAGTTGCTGATAACTATTGCAAGAGAAAGGGAAAAGAAATTTCAATTCTAGTGGTTAGGCTAAAAATAGAAGATTTATTTAAGGCTTAGCAAATTCTCTGAAGTGCTACACGTTTGCCCTGATGGAAAGCTTAATGTATCATACTTGGTTATATAATGTCACATTGAAAAAGCTGGCACTGAAGTATCAAAGCTCCTCTTGTCCTCCCCACCTGCCCAGTATGTGAACTTTGTAAACAGGGCACAAAAAGATGACATTTCTCCACGTGCATTTTAACTTTATAGAAAACAAAATTTCAAATCAGTTTTCTCTGACATTCAATCTCTTCCATAAAAAAATGGATGGTATAAGCTGTTATATATCTACCATTACCATGGCTGGGTATTTCCCTTGAATCTCTGTGCTGCTCATTTATGTTAGGGGATAAGAGGAGGATGTTGAACAGACAAAATATTATCAAGGGCGTCTTAGCTCTTCTGCATCCTCAAAACACAAATAATAACCTGAATGTAAAAGTCTAGACCTGAGCCTTCGGTAGGTCAGTTTCAGCCAGGATCAAGCACGTTCTGTCTTTCTTTCCTCCCATTCTCATCTGCTCTCTGGCGGAGCCTCTGGTAGCAGATGTAGTAAGAATGTGTCGAGCTGCCAAGATGCTTAATCAAGTCCTTGTGATTGTTGTGGCTGTCACCTCAAATTTCAGATTGAAAAGCATAACTTTGTGAACTCATCCACAAAGGATCAGGTTCTTGAGGGGAAGAATAACTCGTATTGACAAAACGCATAGGCAATTAATTTATAAATCATAATGCCAGTCTGTTTGATTACTGTGGCCTGGGAAGAGTTTGCTCATTGGATCTTGTTCTTTTTTGCTGTTTATTCTTTCAATAACGAACTAATTGAATGACTCTTTCTTATAAGATACTCTTCCCATGGTGCTGGTTTTCACAGGGTAACAGGTTTTAAACCAGACATGTTTTGCGGGTGTTTATTGGTTACAAAGAGCAGAAACCCACTCAGCCTTGTTGGACTTAGAAGGGGATTATTGGAAAACTAATGGATGCATTCAGAAATAAAGTGCAGGGAGTGAGGAGCATGGAAAGTGATTAGGCATCTCTCACCTAATCAAACTTAGAAGCTTTTGCACAGCAAAGGAAACCAAAGAGTCCTTTCAGGGGCTCTAGCTCCCCTGCTCCAGGGAGCAAGCTTCGTAGAGCCTCTGCCATGTGTTTGGAGGACAGACAAGACAGCACCAGAAGAGAAAGAGGCTGAAACCCACATAAGGGAAGGCACTGAGACTTTCTAGAAAGGATCCTAGTCACTAGGTATAGTGGGTTGAATAGTGGCTCCAAAAAGCCATGTCCACATCCTAAACTCTGGTACCTGTGAATATCATCTTTGCAGATGTGAGTAAGGTAGGGATCTCAAGACGAGACCGCCTTGGATTAGGGTGGGTCCTAGGTCCACCCTAAGGGTCCTTTTTTTTTTTTTTTTTTTGCGGTACGCGGGCCTCTCACAGTTGTGGCCTCTCCTGTTGCGGAGCACAAGCTCCAGACGCGCAGGCTCAGTGGCCATGGCTCACGGGCCCAGCCACTCCACGGCACGTGGGATCTTGCCGGACCGGGGCACGAACCCGTGTCCACTGCATCGGCAGGCGGACTCTCAACCACTGCGCCACCAGGGAAGCCCCTAAGGGTCCTTTAAGAGATGGAAAAGGAGGAGACAGAGAGACACAGGGAAGAAGGCCATGTGAAGATGGAGGCGGAGACTGCTGTTTTGCTTCCACAAGTCAAGGAGCACGAGAAGCTGGGAGAGGCAAGGCAGGGTCTTCCTGGAGCAGCTTCAGAGAGAGCACAGCCCTTGATTCTGGACTTTCGGCCTCCGGAACAGTGAGAGAATAAATTTCTGCTGTTTTAAGCCAAGAAGTTTGTGGTCATTTGTTATGGAAGCCCTGAGAAACTAATACGTTGGGTTTACGGTAGGCACGGCTCTTCTGGGAAGAGGTAAGAATCAGGCACCTAGAGAACCCTCCTGCACTGTTGGTGGGAATGTAAGTTGGTGCAGCCACTATGGAGAACAGTGTGGAGGTTCCTTAAAAAACTAAAAACAGAGCTACCATACGATCTAGCAATCCCACTGCTGGCCATATACCCTGAGAAAACCATAATTCAAAAAGAGTCATGTACCACAATGTTCATTGCAGCACTATTTACAATAGCCAGGACATGGAAGCAACCTAAGTGTCTATCGACAGATGAATGGATAAAGAAGATGTGTCACATATATACAATGGAATAGTACTCAGCCGTTGGAAAGAATGAAATAATGCCATTTGCAGCAACATGGATGGACCTAGAGATTGTCATACTGAGTGAAGTAAGTCAGACAGAGAAAGACAAATATCGTATAATATTGCTTACATGTGGAATCTAAAAAAAGGGTACAAATGAACTTATCAACAAAATGGAAATAGAGTTACAGATGTAGAAAATAAACGTATGGTTCCCAGGGGCAAGTGAGGGAGGGATAAATTGGGAGAGTGGGATTGACATATACACATTACTGTGTATAAAATAGATAACTAATAAGAACCTACTGTAGAGCACAGGGAACTCTACTCAATACTCTGTAGTGACCTATACGGGAAAAGAATCTGAAAAAGAGTGGACATATGGATACGTATGGCTGAATCACTTTGCTGTACAGCAGAAACTAACACAACATTGCAAATCAACTCTACTCCAGTAAAAAAAAAAAAAAGAAAGAAAAAAAGAATCAGGCACCTAGAGCCTGCTGCCTTCTTTAATAGCAATTCCCAGACTAGGAACAAAAGGGTGTGAGGCGCTGACAGTGGGGATCAGGGGGGCCCAGTCTCAGTGTGGATATAGACTCTGAGCCAGACTGGGTGGAGGGAGGTCTTTGCTCTGTGTTAAGGTGGACGTGCTGAATTGTGAGACTGAAAAAAATGACCCAGGTTCACCCCTTGCTGACTCCCTGCATGTACTTGTATAAGTTCCTCACCCTCTAAGCACCTCAGCAACGGCAACCATGTATAGAAAGTTTGCACAGGATAACCTGTAAAGGTCCTCATGGTTGTGGTCTTCTGGTCCCTAGGCCTGTGTGATTATGATAAGGGGAGAGCCAGGTCTGAGCCTGCAGGACTTTGTCTTGTGGACTGGCCCCCTCAGTTGGATATACCAGTTGGATGGAGGTATTTCCTCTCACCACCACCCTCCTGGGAGAGATCCTCAGATTCGATCCTCCCCATATCTCAACTGCTACCTGGGACCAATAGTTGCCTTGGGAGGATTTGGCCCTTGAGTACCGACACATAGTCAATGTCCCTGCCTATCTCAGGCTTTGGGGGACAATCTGAGCAGTCCAGCCATAGAACCCCATAGGGACTTTGCTGGATGTCCCATGAGGTGTATCCTCTTCCAGGCTCAGACCAATGCTGGAATGCTCCAGGTGACTTTGGAGGCTTATGGGAATGAACTACAAGTGTTCCCCCAGGATCCCTTTCTGAGGGTATGGTTTAGAGCTGTACTCTACAATATGGTAGCCACCAGCTGCATGTGTCTTTATAAACTTAAATTAATTTAAATAACAGTTAAAAATTGAGTCTTTGAGGGACTTCCCTGGTGGTCCAGTGGTTAAGATTCCACGCTTCCAATGCAGGGGGCACAGGTTCAATCCCTGGTTGGGGAACTAAAATCCCACCTGCTGCGTGGCCAAAAAAAAATCCCAAAACAATGACAACAACAATAAAAAACAAACCAATTGTGTAACACAACATTGTAACTCATCTATACTCTAATAAAAAAGATTTTTTTTAATTAAAAAGAAAATTGAGTGTCTGAGTTGCACTAGCCACAAGTCAGTTGCCCAGCAGTCACATGGGGCTGGTGGCTGCCATGTTAGACATTGCAGAGAGGGAATATTTCCATCATTGCAGAAGGTTCTATTAGCTAGCACTGCTCTAGATCAGTGTTTCAAGTCGTCTGAGGATTTTGCTAAAATAAAGATTCTGATTCAGTTGGTCTGGGTTGGGGCCTGAGATTCTGTAATTCTAGCAAATGTCCAGATTATAATGCTGCTGGTTCCTGGACCACACTGAGAGGATTCACATCATGGTGAATGAATTAATTATGGCCACTTTGCTGGCTGTATGCTGGGGCTGAGGAGTGGGGAGGTGAGAACATTTCATCTACAAGGAGTAGAAAAGGGACTGGGCTGGTCTGGTTGGAACAGAGTCTTCACAGAAGAGAAAAAAAAAGGAAGTCACTGGCTGAGTTACTTAGGCCCTAAATGTCAGCCCCAGAGACACAGTCTTTTCCTTTGTAGAGCAGGCCTTCCAACTAAGGTGAGAGCTACATTAGTCCGGCGTTGGCAAACTTTCTCTGTAGAGGGCAGACAGTAAATATTTTAGGCTTTTGGGGGCCATCACATCTCCATCTCAGTTACTCAAGTTTGCTGATGTAACATGAACACAGCTATTGACAACTTGACAGCATGTCAAGAAATGAGTGTGGCCGTGTTCTAACAAAACTTTGTCCACAGAAAGTGGTGGCACATGAGGCGTGGCCCATGGGGCATGGTTTCCTGACCCTTGCACTAGTGGGTCGCAGTGGGTAAGAGAGTGTCAAGTGAAGTCACAACTTATCAATGAGCCTTTCTGTATACCTTAGGGTCTGCTTCAGGTACCCCTGTTATTAGTCATTACTAATAAGAGCATAATTGCTTTGATTTCAGTTTCAAAGCAACAATTCCCTAACACATACAATACAAAATCACATGTCATGGATATTGAAGTCAAACCAGGATATGCAGAAATAGCAAGTTGCCTAGAAACACAAAGTGCAACACCTAGACAATCAATTCAAAAGCTAAAATCTATGCATGAGTTGGCACCTTCGATTATCATGTGACAGCAGAGACTAATGATCTGAATGTTAGGTTGTAGAATTGTCTTATTTACCATGAGGGTAAACAAAGACCTAGGGAGAGTCACTGGTTCAATGTCCAATTTAGGAGGAAACCAGAGCTCCTATTTCCTAAGCAGCACATAACCCTCCCCTGACATTACATCCCCACTAGAGGGGACAGAGCATTATTCAAATACTGTAAGTACAGGTGCCCCTTGTCCAGGAAATGCCCACTGAGTCCGGGGAAATGCTATTATAGACATTCATTGGACATTTCATAAACCATCTCCTCATTTTCCCAGATGTTTGGGAGAAGGATCTGGATGATAAATCTCTCTCTAAAGAGCTATCCAAGATATTTAAATGAAGTCTTTGGTCATTCTGCAAGAATTTCTCTGTGAGGAGCACAAAAACCAAATTTATTTCATTTATATTTTTTCTTTTTTAAGAATAACTCTTTCCATACAACAGTTTTATTGGAGGAATCGCTGAGATATTAAGAGATCTTAGGTCCGAGGAAGGTCTGTTGAGGCATTTGATGATTTAACTTTCTGAGACCTGAATTCCAGATCACCCTTACCCCACCTCCCCACCCCCTGCCACCGCCAGGTCCTTCAACTCTCCCCGATCCTCTGAGATTTAATTGTAAACACATTATCCTCTCAAAGACATGGCTTTCTTCATGCAGTCCAGTTGGCAGTCATTCAGCCAAGTTCTAGATCACCCTGAGCTTCAGAGCAGGGCATTTTAAGAGGATCATGAAGGCTCTGGGGTTTGAATTAAAGAGCCATGATCCTGTGACACCTCTGTGAGCCACCCAGGACAAATCGATCCTATTTGATAGATGAGAAACCCAAGGCTCAGAGAACTGCATCCATATGCTCAAGGTCATCTGGAGGGTGGAAGACCGGTCTCCACCCACATCTTCTGTCTCCAAGTCCCTGCCACTTTCCAGGTGTCTGGTGAGACCTTTGGATGGGGTCAGGGCCCAACCATGATGGATAGAGAGTGTCCCAATCACCTCATGTGATGAAGAACTCAGGGTCAAAATTACTTTGATTTGAAAGAAATAAAGTAACATTTATTGAATCTTAGTATGTAAACTGACATTTGCCTTTGGTATAAATAAACAGGTATTTATTGTGGGAAAATATTTGTTTATGGTCACTGGGAACATCTTTATCTCAATGAATCGTACAACCTAGAGGATCAGTTGGCCAGACCAGAGTCTGGAGGGTTTCTTGACTCTTTATTTGCCCTAATTCATCACAACAGTTAATTTTAAGACAGTGCTTCATTGTTGGATTTTTTTTAAAATCACAAAATTAATAAATCCTCATTAAGATAAGTAAAACACTACAAATATATATGAAGGGAAAAATTAAATCTCTCGTCTTTTGGCTCAGTATCTCCCCCAGACCCTGAGATAATTAATTTTACATTTTGGTATGTATCCTTCAAAACATATTTATGCCTATAGATAGGGCCTTTCTTCCTTCCTTTCTTGAAAAAACATATTATACTGTACATATAGTAAAAAATCTATAACTTTCTTTTCTTCCTCATAAAAAGTTGCATCCTATTGTTGTTTTAATTTCCCAAACTAGAGTGATACTGAGCACATTTTCATAGGTTTAGCCACTATTTGTATTGCATATCTTCTCATTTTTGTATTTTACTTTTCAATATGTTGTAGCTTTTAATGTATCAGGGATCTTGATCATATGGGTGGCAAATAACTTTTCCCAATCTAGCATTTAAAAATTTTTGTTTATATTATCTTTGCTGTATAATTTTTCATTTTGATGTGCACTAGTCAACTTCTTTGGTGATGTCTTGTTTTTTGTGTTACTTTTGTGTCACCCACATTATCTCCTCTACTTCCTTTTTATATTTTTATATTAAGATATTAGATCTGGGCTTCCCTGGTGGCACAGTGGTTGAGAGTCCGCCTGCCGATGCGGGGGACATGGGTTCGTGCCCCGGTCCGGGAAGATCCCACATGCCGTGGAGCGGCTGGGCCCATGAGCCATGGCCACTGAGCCTGCGCGTCCGGAGCCTGTGCTCCGCAACGAGAGAGGCCACAACAGTGAGAGGCCCGCGTACCGCAAACAAACAAACAAAAAACAAACAAAAAATTAAAAAAACCATTAGATCTTTAATCTATCTGCTATTTTTGTTTACATATGGTGTGAGGAAAGGGTCTACTTTTATTTCTTCCAGATGGATAGGCACGTAAACACATATCCTTTCCCAGTGAATTGGAATAGTGGATATATCATATATTAAATTCCCATATATCACAGGATATAATTTGAACCCTCACATGCCACTCATCAATTTATTGGTTCATTTGGTAGCTGCCTCCTCTTAAAAGTCTCTAGAGTAGAAGCTTCTGCCGGCTCCCAACTCCTGTTTCATGGATGACCTTGTTAGGTAACACATTTTCTCATTTTTGTCTGGAGGCCAAAGGACTCAATATATTTCTTAGGAACATACACAGATGTTTTAAACAAAGCCCTCTACTTCCCTGTGACCTCCAGTATACACTGACTTTCCATCTCAGTGGTCTGAAAAGGGGACACAGGGAGACTCTCTCTTAGGAAAATGAGTAGCAGGGCACCATCTCTTCTCCCAAAATGCTCATTCCATCAACCTTCTTCTTCCCTACTGCATCCAGGCTTTCCCTAATCTCATCAGTTCCAGGTGACATGGTCTGCATCTGAAGTCTTGTCCACCCCACAAGTACTCTCAACCACCCATTCAATGTACCCTGACTCTACTATCCCTATAAATCAGACACTACAGAATGTAAGGAGCCCACAAAACTCAAAAGTTTTTGCCTTGAGTACTTTGAAAGTTAAAATAGGACATAAAGAAAAATGCCCCATGTTATCTGAAGCCCCACTGTGAAAATATTTTTACAACTTGGATTAATGATAACCTCTGAACTCCAGTTTCTAGGGTAAAAAATGTAATATTAATAATAATGATGATAATAATACACCAAAAAATAGATAAAATTGCTTTAAATTGTTCTCCAGTAAGAAAAAAAATCCCCACAGCTTTCCCTCCCTTCCCCCTGCTACTGGCCCCCCACTCCACTCCCACCAGGTACCTTATGTTCCTACGTAAAAATAGGATTTAAATGTGCAGAGATGGTGTCCTCTGAAGCTGAAGGTCCCAGGGTAGAAAGCAAATGTCGCAAATTGCTAACTAGAATAGGAAAAAAAAATGTAGCCTGACTTTCACATCTTAAATCCTCCTCCAAGCTGTTGATAGCTTCAAAACACAACAGCTTGTGAGAGAGAAGCATGGCTGTAGCCATAAAGCTGGCATCCAATCCAGCCTGTGACCTTCTCCACCAGCCCTCACCTCGAAACTCCAGGATTTCAGAATCACCAAAAACTGGGTTTTCACTAAGGCAAGGCTCTTCCACACCAACCACTTCCTTCAAACTGGTTGAATGGGACATTTCTGGTGACTAAGCCCCTTCTAAGGGATGTGGAAAATGGTTATAAAATATGCATAGAGACTCAGAAAAAGACCCCCACCTCTATCTCCTCTGAATCATGGGGACTCTGTGAAATATATTGCCCACCAGGGACAAAAGAGCAAAACAGATGGTGTAATTTCATGCTTTTTCTGGAGAGTTAAAAATATCAACAATCATGTATTTAGAAATTGGCAGTAACTGAAGTTCTGTGATTCCATAAGTTATACCAGACAGAAAGTTTTTCAAGCAAAAGAGCACGGATATCTACCATGAAGTAGACATCGTCATGATTTCTGCCTGCACAGTGCATCAGTGGAACCCAGAAAATTCTTCCTCAGCTTCCCTTGTAGCTGGTACGTGTACCCTAAGCGCTGCCAGTCAGAGGCGTTGAATATGAGACCTCTGTTTGGGAGTGAGCATCTTGAGAAGACAGTGCCATCTGGACTCCACCATGGTGACAGCGGAGGCCTCCAGCTTTGAGGTGGCTGTAATTGTGAGCCTGAGTTTCCATCCGAGGAGGGGCATTGTTAGGTGGCAGTGGCAGGGGTCCTGGACTCCTCACCAGGCCAGCTATGCTGCAGGGTTGGGGCACTGATCCTGGAAGCTTAGCTTGGATAGGGCTCTCCATTCCTCGCAAGGATGCTGTGAGATACCCAGTATTGTTTTCATAGACTCCTTTTCTGTTTTATAAATGAGAGGCAGCCTCTGTGTCTTGCAGTTAAGACTCCCAAGTAAGAAAACACCTATGGCTTTTATTTATGTATATTGGAAGTAGAAAATATTTTGGATTATCCTATCTGTTCTAAGTTATGGATAAATTTAACCTGACAGAAGATGTCTAAGATGCCAGAATTGTCCCTGGGGGAGGGAGGTCTTTGAACTCCCAGAGGTCTTCCCTGGGCCCCTAAAGGAACCCACAGAAGTTGTACCATGGAGTGACTGATTGACCTACGTCCAGAGCCCTAAAAACCTTTTCGCTGAGAGGCAGTAATCTTGCTCAAAATATCTTGTGTCCTCCAAATCTGGAGAATTTATGGGCCGAGGAGATACTTGCTTTAGAGATGTGAGCCCACTTCCCATTGCCTTTCTTTAAACCATGCATGCACTACCCACAGAGTTATGCATTAATTATTTTGGGTGTTGTTTCTTTTTCTATATTAGATTGAAAGTCTGACTCCAAGTGTGAAGGAGAAGGTGGAGGAAACAGATGCCTCACATCTGATGAGATGCTAGGGGAAGATTGTGGTGGACTGGGTACTTTGATTTTCTCAGTAAAAATTGCAAAACGTTAATACACATACCGGAAAGCATATAAAATGTATATGACCTTTAAAGAATAAAAATGAAGTGAACACACATCTTGCCATTGCTGAAAATAAGCATAAAGAATATTAACATAACCTACGAGCCCCATGTCTGTCTTAGAGTGTATTCCCCTTACTCCCCTTTAAGAATAGCCAGTATCCTACTTTTAAGAATAATCATTCTTTTGTTTTCCTTTATAGTTTATCACCTATATATGTACCTCTAAAAATACTATTTCATTTTTCCTGTTTTTAAACTTTATGTAAACATACCATATTATCCCTTTGTGTCTTGTCTTTTGCACAACGTTATGGTTGTGAAATTTGTTCCTGTTGTTGTGTGTGGTTGTAGTTCGTTCATTTTCATTACTGGGTAATATGCTGTTGTATGAATGTACTACTGTTGACCTGTGTATTCTAGTGTTGATGAACACGTGGCTGGTTTTCAGGACTTGGCTATTGCTCATAAGGCTGTTGTGGACATTTGGAGTGTATCTCCTGATGTGCACATGCACTTGTGTTTGTAAGTATATGCCTGACAGTGGGATTGCAGGCCTATGGGATATGGACATTTTTCCCCTTTCTGAGTCATGGTCAACTGTTTTGCCAAGCGGTTGTAACACTTCACAGTGTTAAAGGTAACATGAGGGAGAATTCCTACCTTCCTACTCACACTTGTTGGTGTTTGTAATGATCTCTCTAGTTGGTTTTAAGTTGTATTTCCCTGATAGTACTAGTGAAGCATAGTAAATATTGTTGTTTATTGAGTTATTGGTGACTAATTGGCTTATCGGTAATTTGAGGTTTCTCTACCTTTCAAGAGAGAGTGCCCTTTCAAGTCCTTTACTCCTTTCCCTGTTGGCGCTTTAAAAAAAAAAATTATTGAAGTGTAGTTGATTTGCAGTGTGTGTTAGTTTCTGGTATACAGCAAAAATATGAAAAAGAATATATATTTTATAATATTCAAACCATTATGGTTTATTGCAGGATATTGAACATAGTTCCCATGCTATACAGTAGGTCCTTGTTGTTTATCTATTTTATATACAGTAGTTTGTATCTGCTAATCCCAAACTTCTAATTTATCCCTTCCCCACCCCCTTTTCTCTTTGGTAACCATGAATTTTCTATGTCTATGAGTCTGTTTCTGTTCTGTAAATAAGTTCATTCATATCATAGTTTAGATTCCACATATAAGTGATATCATATGGTATTTGTCTTTCTCTGTCTGACTTACTTCACTTAGTATGATGACTCTAGGTCCATCCATGTTGCTGCAGATGGTAATATTTCATTCTTTTTTATGGCTGAGTAACATCCCATTGTAATGTACCTATGTACCATCTTCTTTATCCATTCCTCTGTTGATAGACACTTAGGTTGGGAAGCAGTAGATATAGTAATGGGTTAACGTACTTGAAAAACAGGGTAAACACAAATCAAAAACATACAGTAGATTCACAAAAACCAAAAAGAAGAGAACACAAGCATAATACAAAAGAAAACCATCAAACCACAAAAGGAAAAACAGAAAAAGAAAGGAGCAAAGAAGAAATACAAAATCAACTGGAAAACAAGGTTTAAAATGGCAGTGAATACATATCTATCAATAATTACCTGTTGGCTTTTTCAATTGTCTTGGTCCAGGTTCCTGGAAAGCAGGGCTTGCAGCGAGCAAATGTGTGCTTTACGGTGCTTTGTTGTGGAGAGTGCTCAGAGATGCAGCAGCAGGTTGGGGGAGAGAGAGGCCTGGGAGCACAGAGGGCATGTCTGACATGTTAGGAGGGCATTTTGCCACCACAGTTTCCTCTTTCTGCTTAAACAATAGATGCATTACATAATTATGATGACTTTTTAATAGCTATTTATAATATCTACGTGCAAGCATCGGTTAAGGAAACAATACTGTACAGATGTCAAATTCCCATTCAATTGACCAAAATTTGAACTTTTAAGAGAAATCAGTGGAGGTTTTTTTCATTTGTTTTGCTCTGTTTCTGTTTTGCATAAAGGATACTTGGGGCAAACTAAATGAATGAAATAATGAAAAGGCAGAAAGATAAAGAAAGACTTGCCTACCATATAACATGTTAGCTGGCACAGTACTTAGACACATCAGTGGTACAGAAAGAGTCATTTAGAATCAATGAAAAAACACAAAGTATTCCACAATTGATACAGAGACAAGTGACAATCATAAAAACAAAGAAAGAAAACACAAGGCAAAGGCAAGACAAACAGAAACAGAAACTTAAAGCCTTACTTTAACCCTATAAGGCGCCCCTTTCCCCCAGATCCACAGGTAGAAATGGTGGGAGGGTAGGAACACTCTAATCCGTACACAGAAGCTAGAAACTATAAAAGAAAAGATGGGTAGATCTGGCTACAAAATTTTAACCTCCATACAGAAAAAAAAACATGATAAAGTTAAAAAAAATAACGTCAAGAATATACTTGCAGTGTGTATCTACAGAAAAGACAAATTAAAAAATGAAATACCAGCTCAGAAAAAAAATTTAAAACTTCACAAAAAATACAAACGATAATAAATATTGAAACTGTGCACATTCACAACAGCAATCAGATAGCTCTTTTCCATCTAATAGATTTCTGAAGATTTAAAAGATTGATGAAACTCAGAGTAGGGAAGGACACGGGGAAGGAGGAACTTTTGCACAAGTTTGATGGGTCTGTATATGGTTACAACTAGACTTAAAAATGGGCATATGGGCTTCCCTGGTGGCGCAGTGGTTGAGAATCTGCCTGCTAATGCAGGGGACACGGGTTCGAGCCCTGGTCTGGGAGGATCCCACATGCCGCAGAGCAACTAGGCCCGTGAGCCACAACTACTGAGCCTGTGCGTCTGGAGCCTGTGCTCCGCAACAAGAGAGGCCGCGATAGTGAGAGGCCTGCGCAACGCAATGAAGACTGGCCCCCGCTTGCCACAACTAGAGAAAGCCCTCGCACAGAAACGAAGACCCAACACAGCAAAAATAAATAAATAAATTACTAAACTCCTATCCCCAACACCTTCTTTAAAAAAAAAAAAAGGGCATAACTTTGAATCAATAATTCCACTCGAGAAATTTATCAAAGAGAAATAATCAGATAGTACGTAAAGGTATATGGGCAAAGATGCTTGTCAAAATATTTATAATAGCAAAATTACAGAATGTCCAGTATATTTACTAATGAGAAAGTTTTTACATTTTAATCCATCTATATAATGAAATTCTATTTTACCACTAACACTGATGAGAAATATCATGAAATAAAAACAGACCAACGGCCTGTTAGAAATAAGTACTTAGATGAGAAAACAGTCTTACGTTTTTTAAAAAACAAAAGAGGTCTATGGAACTCTATTAGCTGTAAGAAATAATGACAAGAAAACTTGTAGTTCTTTGTAAACTTTGGGTCCCAGAGCGTGATATGGTTGACACATGTTTAGAAGAAAATCACTTGATAATTAGGGTTATCACTGAGGAAGGACAGCATAGGGACTAAGGAAGGCATGCCAGAACAGCAGACCTTGTTATGCCACAGTCGGACAAGAAGGTGGTCCTTTACCCCTCACTGGAGCTCAGGAATCGTGCAGTGAGTGGGTGGTACAGAAAGTAGAGACCACGTAGACTCCTGAGTGGAGTCAAAAGGGGGAACAATAGCAGAGGGTTTCTAGTGCCTCTGATATTTTCAGTGCAAGCATTCTGTGTTGAGGACAGCGCAGAGTTGCACACCTGTTGGTCCTCCCAGGAATCCAGGTATTTGTCAGGGTAAGCAAACGTGTGCTATAGGAGATTCTGGAAGCTTTGTTGCCTCCACCCATCAGGATCCCTGCAAAGTTTGCTCTTGGGTTGGGAGAAAGGAGGATTTTTGGCAGGAATTGCAAGATCGATTGGAATCCCAGAGATCCTGACCATTGGCCTCTGAAGTTGAAATGATTCTCTGATTCCTTATACCTGCAAAGAAGGAGACCTTGGGGAACAGGGCAGAGTTTTTCAACCTCTGCACTATTGACATTTTTGAGGGGGTCATTCTTTTCTGTTGTAAGGGGTTGGGGGCTGCTCTGTGCATTGTGGGATATTCCACAACATCCTTGGCCTCTATCCCGAAGAAGCCAGTAGTAACCTTGCCCCAGGGTGACAACAGACAATGTCTCCAATATTGCCAAATGTCCCCCGAACAAAATCGCGTCTGGTTGAGAGCCACTGGAGTAGAGATGGATGACATTTTATAAAGTGAGGTGATATCTGAAAGCCAGAAATCCTATTTTTATTTGAGAAAACCTGTATCTACACATGGGTACACATTAAGTGTTGGAATGATGAGTGTTGTCTGTTTTATACTACATGTGTTTTGGTATTTTTCTAATTTTTGGACAATGGACATGTAATAGTTACACAAAAGAAAAACACAGATATTTTAAATTTTAATATTTGCACATATGAATACAAAATCTTGAAAGGATGTAAAACAAAATGGTAATGATAGTTACTTCTTAGCATTAAGATTTTTCTTGTTTTTGTTTACATTTTCTTAATTTCTTAGAGAGAACACATACTAATTTTGTAATCAGAAATGAAGTAAACAAATTATTTCAAACGTAAATCCCGGATTTCAACTAACAGTTAGGTGCCTATAGATAATTAAACCCATTAAAATGCATGCTTCTAAATTTGGCTGTTCTAACGCTCAGACAAAGGTTTAATGACCTTCCTAGTGGAAAACAGATAGTAAGTCTTACAAATATTCCTCATTCACCTCATCACACCTCCATCCCAGCTGAAGAATCACTTCTTAGTTTAATGTGAGAATGGAAACCCACCAGTGTCAGCAGTCTCAGTATTTCTCCCCTCAAAATCTGTGTTAATTTTTTTTCTTATCCTTTGTATTCTGTAAAGAATGATCTATGTGGGTTTTTTTTTTTCTGGAATTCACAAAGAAGTTTTCCTCTTTTCCTTTTTCCTACCAAAATTAAGGAGAGAATCCATGAAGAAATAAGGGTGATGACTCTTCTCCGTCTCAGACAGTGGTTCACCACTGAGATTCAAGATTCGGGATCCAGGATTGCCTGGGAGGGTCTGCGTGCTGGTCTCTTGTCTCGTGTTTTGTTAAGTAAAGAATCTGAGGATGGAAAGTGGGTGTGTGAAGCTTGATAAAACTTCTCCATCACACCCTGGTTTGAGTAACGGCACCCCTATCCCCATCCCGCCCCGCTGTAAGTCATGTGTCCTCCACCCTGTCCCCACAGCAGTGGTCACGTGGGTCCGGCTGCACCACCCACATCCCCTCTGCCTGGAATTTGAATCCTGAGTGGAGGCACATGAGGACAGAAGGTAGTCAGGGCTGGGTTACCCCGCACGGGAGACCTCAGAAGCTGCCATGTTTCTTGAGGAATCATGGGCTGTACATACCTGACTAGTACCCTTCCCGACCCAGGCCAGCCCCAAAACAAACTTCTCAAGTTCTGGGTTACCTTCTCCAGGTAGTGAGGGAAACCTCATTGGAAGCTCAGGCATAGTTGCCCAGTAACAGGGTAAACTGTAGTTGTTTCTAGCCTTAGTAAGTGCTTACCAGGTGAAAACATGGGTGGCTGCACCTTCAAATGGTAACTTTAACCTGAAACGGAGACAGCAATCAATTCGTGGAAGGCTGAACACGTGTCAGGGGTGCCAACGAGTAAGGAACAGACCCAACGAGATTTTCACGGAGTGAAATCCCCACCCCCATATACCATGACCACTATTAAATTAGAGGTGCAGACTTCGAAATGACACGGTCCAAGCTACAGGTACCGCCTTGAGGAAGAATGAATCAGAAAAAAATGAGAACGGAGTGGATGGGCACAAGCAATGATATTTTTTCTTTCTACCTAGAAGAGATGCCCAAACAGGAATATTCTGTCCAAGTTGACCCTGTAACTTCATTGTGTAGGAGCAATTTTGAAGTAGAGCCAATTAACTAGATTTTGGAAAATCCATCAAATAGTAACAGATTATTTTGCCTTACTTCTAAAGAGTAGGACTTCTGTACTTCTAAAAGGAACACAGTAATCTTAAATTTCATGGTTTTGAATCATTCTCAGGTTTGATAATTTCCTCATTTATACCGTTCCTATTGTGTATACTGCTTCCAATTCATACTGTAATACCTGGGCATAAAAGCAAAGATTAATTTCACCATTTTATGATAATAGGCTGAAACCCAGAGAGAGGAAATGCCTTGCCAATGTAAGCTGGCTAAATGACCTGAAAAATCAGAATAAAAACTCAGATCTTCTGAGTTAGGTGTTCTTTCCACCATGGCAGTTATCGTGCCAAGTTTAAATCAGATGACTCATCAAATTAGCATAGTTGAAGCAGCACTTCACTCAAAATACTCAGCCCTGGGTACAGTGCTCTGAGGAAATGCAGTTTGTGAAGAAATTACCGCTACCCGGATCTCCTCCAGCTATTCACAGAACCATGTACTAATTCCACCATTGATTTAAAAGGGTTTCTTATGAGGGTTGAAAACAGTCTGTGAAGATTATGAATAATTAGAAATCGAATGCCGAAAGTTATTTATATGGTCAGAGGATATGGGAAAGAAAGACACACTCATTTTAGAAACTACCGAAAGTAGGAATAAACAGATGCCATCTGCCAAGATGAAACCTGTGACTGGACACGGGACCATCATCATACTGTCACCCCCACCCATGGAAACTAGGAATTTTACCACTGAGGTCAGTGTTTTGAGCATCTGACTATCAGTGTCTCTGTTAAGCAATAAAAACTTCAAGCAGGCCACCCAAGATGGGCCAGTGCCAGCTACCGTCTCCACTTCCGAGACCTGTGGTCCCCGCCCCCTCCTGACAGATGAGGCCAAGCTCCTGGGACATTCGGCAGGCAGTCCGGGGGTTGGCATCAGTCTCTCTTCCTGTCTCTCTGGGTGTCACTTTTTATTTTATTTTATTTGTCATTTTATTTGTTTATTTGTGGTTTTTTGCGGGCCTCTCACTGTTGTGGCCTCTCCCGCTGCGGAGCACAGGCTCCGGACGCGCAGTCTCAGTGGCCATGGCTCACGGGGCCCAGCCGCTCCGCGGCATGAGGGATCCTCCCGGACCAGGGCACGAACCCACGTCCCCTGCATCGGCAGGCGGACTCTCAACCACTGCGCCACCAGGGAAGCCCTATTTGTCATTTTAAAAAATTTATTGAAATAAAGTGGATGTTTATTTATGTTGTGTTAGTTTCAGGTGTACATATATATATAAATGAATATATATATTTTTTTACATTCTCTTCCATTATACGTTATTACAGGATATTGAGTAGAGTTCTCTGTGCTATACAGTAGGTCCTTGTTGATGATCTGTTTTATATACAATAGTGTGTATATTTTAATCCCAAACTCTTAGTTTATCCATTCCCCCCTTCCCCTTTGGTAACCATAGTTTGTTTTTTATGTCTGTGGATCTGTTTCTGTTTTGTAAATAAGTTCATTTGTATCATTTTTTTTTAGATTTCACATAAAAATGATAGCATATGATATTCGTCTTTCTCTGTCTTGCTTATTTCACTAGGATGATAATCTCTAGGTCCATCCATGTTGCTGCAAATGGTATTATTTCATTCTTTTTTTATGGCTGAGTAATATTCCATTGGCTATATGTACCACATCTTCTTATCCATTTATCTGTCATTGGGCATTTAGGTTGCTTCCATGTCTTGACTACTGTAAATAGTGCTGCTATGAGGACTGGGGTGCATGTATCTTTTCAAATTATCATTTTCTCTGCATATATGCCCAGGAGTGGGATGGCAGGATCATGTGGTAGCTCTATTCTTAGTTTTCTGAGGAACCTCCATACTGTTCTCCATAGTGGCTGCACCTATTTACAATCCCACCAACAGTGTAGGATTTTCTGACTGGAATCAAAGAAGGGGAAGAGTTCTAGCATCACGCTTCTGAGTTGCAGTGTTTCACATTTTGGTTCCACCCTGCCTAGTTTAAAGTCTACTCAACCCAGGGGGAAATGAACCTAATTAGCCAATTGGACTTTTTAAAAAAAAAGAAGAGAAGTTTTAGCTCTAAAACTTAAGATCATCTTCCTCAGCAGTCAAACATACTGGTGGGGTCACCAAGTATCCTGAGACTCAGGACTTTCAGTACCAAAACGGGGAGCGTCAGGGCCAACCAGGAGGCTGGTCACCCAAATATCTGGGTGTATTGATAGAATAGGGCTTAATTTCCCAAATGGCTGGGGAGGGTAGTCAGGATAAAGTCGCATCACTGTTACCAAACCTAAATATGATTTTGTTATATTTAGGTTTATATATTGAGCCTTAAAGGGCCAGTGCTGGAGTGGCCTTCATTTTCATTCAATCTATAGCCTTAAAAGAAAGAACAACAAAAATCTCCCTTTAAAATTAAAGTTCCTTAGAAAAATTTATATGAATTTGGAATAAACTCAGAATCAAATCAGATCAAAGGAATACTTAAACGCAAGAAGAAAATCTCTTTAAAGAGTGAACATTTGTGGAAAAGGTCACACAGTGGTTGAACATTCCTTTCACAGGTGAAGAAACAGAGGACTTCAGAGGAGAACTGTGCAGAGTCATTCCACACTGTGGACTCAGGGTCACACTTAGCCTGTGCAGAGCACCTGACCTTCAGCCCAGATGATCCTCTTCAATACCTTATCTCCCTCTCTTCCTAGGCTGAAAATGACTAAATCATTGTGTGCTAGAAAGGGTATCTTTCCCAAATTTAATGCTAAATATTTGGAAAGCATGGGAGAGTTGTGAATCATCCTTTGTTGTCAACACCTCTCTCTTTTTTTTTTAAATTGTAGTATAGTTGATTTACAATGTTGTGTTACTTTCAGGTGTACAGCAAAGTGCCTCAGTTACACATATACCTATATTCTTTTTCAGATTCTTTTCCCATATAGGTTATCACAAGATGCTGACTATAGTTCCCTGTGCTATACAGTAGGTCTTTATTGGTTATCTATTTTATTTATAGTAGTGTGTATCTATACACTAGTTAATCCAAACTCCTAATTTATCCCTCCCCCTCCCTTTCCCCTTTGGTAACCATACGTTTGTTGTCAATGTCTGTAAGTCTGTTTCTGTTTTGTAAATAAGTTCACTTGTATCATCTCTTTATTTTTGAGGAAAAAAACAGAAGTTTGTTAACATGTATATGTCACATATACATGGAAGATGACCCAGGGGAAATGAGGGAGTCCACTGCTCTTGACTCATAGAGCCCGCACCTTTGAGAGGGCATGGGAGCAGCCTGTGGAGCTCATATGTTAGGGAACTGCTGACCCCCAATCATCCACGATGAGTCACAGACATGATAACAAACAGTTGACAATAGCGAGTGACGCTAGACCTCAGTGATTCTCAAACTTCAGTGCGTTAGAATCACTTCACTTGTTAAAAGGCAGACTGCTGGGCTGTCCCACCAAAGTTTCTGAGTGGTGGGTTTGGGGCAAGCCTGAGAATTTGCATTTTAAACAAACTCCTAGTTGATGCTGCTGCTGGTGGTCTAGGGCCATCCTTTGAAAACTACCGCTGTGTCTGGGGTGCCACACACACACACACACACACACACACACACACGTGCACACACGGCAGAATTTTCATGTTAGTGGAGAGGTCAGGAGGTCAGGTATTCATTTAAAAACTATGGCAATACTTAATATGAAAAACTGCTAAGATTTATAAATTCGAAAAGAAATTTTTTCACATGTCCTCCCACCTGCCCAGTGTCAAGTCTCAGTTTTGTGGATAAAAAGATTTTAGAAATTGCCTTACTAAAAAAAATTCTGCTGTAGCAGGAAGATAAGTATAGGAGAGCTCTTTTACTGACCTATTTGCAAATTGTGTTTTTATAGCCTTTGAGTGTAATACACTTTAGAAAGAGCTCAGTCAGCTTACCTGTGAATCATTTACAACAACAGATACAGCTTTTAACCCATCATTAATATTCACAATAGCTGTGGTTTTATGACTCTAGTAATTAACTAAACAATGTTTTACAAGCATTTTAAACAACTAGTTACATCAAGGACCTTAATGTGTGTAGTGAGATCGTAAATTAACAGGTTTATTGGCACTGGGAAAATTGTTACCTTGTCCTTGGGAGTCAGGAGCTTAAGATGAGCAAGTTTAGTCAAATCAAACCTGTAGTTGCTTTGAGTCTCTCAGCATTCAAAATCTAGCTCCCAAGCTACTCATTGTTCCGAAACTGATTTCCATTCTTAGAGAGACATGTTTCCGATCCTATCTTTTTCTAAAGAGGAGCATATAAGGTTTCCTTCTACATTCTCTCAATTTTTGAAGCTTATTTCAACACAATCTTTCCTCAAAACTAAATCCCCCATATTGCTTTTAAAGCTTCTTCCCAGCTACTCCTATTCATCCCACAGGGATTAGTTGAGAAGACACTTCCTCAGTGAAGCCTTCAGTGATTTCCCTGTGATACTTGCCTATAGCACCATAAGCTCATTCTTTCAGACAAGTTTTTGTCAACTACAATTGGCACTCACCACTGGCGCTTGCCATCCACCTCTAGAAGGATTAAATCATGTGCTGCTGCAGCTGCTCACCTTCAATACCCCCTGAAAGGAGTTCAGGGTGGAGAGCAGAAATGAGGCCCTCTGTGCTCTAGGAGAAACTGGCAGAACAGGTCTTCAGATAGTTAGATATTTTCAGGAGCCGATTTTATGAGCCCAATTCTTGTATCTCCTCATATCTAGGAAAGCACTCAAATCCTTCATGGTGATGTCTGGTCCTCGTGACTAGCAGAAACCTTCTGCAAAAGAATATGTGCTCGATTTCAGGTACTCTCCCTTCCCACAAATCACATATATACTGACCTCCCCTCCTGCCTCTTTGGAGCAGTTTCTCAGAGCTATCTGAAATGCTGTCTCCCGGGCTGCACTCCTCATTTTGCCCCCAATAAAACTTAACTCGCAGCTTTCACGTTGTGCATTTTTTTAAGTCGACGGTTAATAAGAGTAGAAACATAATTATTTGTTCAGATCAGTTCCGCTTTCAAAATGGAAGCTCCAAGAAAGAAGGATTTATCAGGGAGCAAGAAATTTCCCTCTACCCTTCAAGGGTCTTCTGGCTGCTCTAATAATTAAATTGACATGAGACAGGTTAACAGGAGAAAATCAAACAAAAGTTTAATAACATGCGTATGTGGAGAAGACCCAGGAAAAGTGAGTAACTCACCAAAATGGCTGAAATTCTCACTTTAAATACCGTCTTTAGCTAAAGACAAGAGAGGATGTTGGGGGTAGGGGTTTGGGACTTCAAAGGGAGTGGAAGGCAATTCGCGTGGAAATGGAGAAGCAAAGGTTTGGTTAACAAATGTTTTCTGGGCCATGCCTCCAGGACACCCAGCCCATATTCTTTGCAGCCATCTCTGGCGGTAGCACTATTCTGGGAACAGACCCTCTATCTAAATTCTTTTAGGCAGTTAAGGGGGGGCGGTAACAAAAAAAACTTCTTGAGTTTTCTGTTTCTTGAATATAATCAGCCTAGATTAATCCTCATGCCAAAGAGACACATTTTGAGGGAGGGGCAGGTTTTGCTTCCGGGCAGATTCATGTCCATGTTCCCCAGTACCTCATGCATTGCTCAACCAATAGAAGGGGATGTGTGATCCATTCTCCAAGATGGCCCCATGGGTACCTGCCTGCCAGCATCTGCATCCTTGTCAGTCCTTGCTCACACGTAGCAGAGTTGATTTGTGTGACCAGTAGAATACTGCAGAGGTCATGGTATGTCACTTCTGAAGTCAGGTAGTAAGGCACTGCGATTGCTACCTTGGGCTCTCACTTGTTCTTTCTTCTCTGTGGAAAGCCAGCTGCCATGTTGTGAGAAGCCCTGTGGAGGGGCCCACGTGGCAGGAAGCTGAGGCCTATCCACACTGGAGAGAGCTTCGAGGAGAAGTCTCTAGCCTAAGTTGAATTTTTAGAAGACTACAGGCCCACAGCTAACTGCGCCATCTGGAGACACTCTGAGTCAGGACCACACATCTAAGATGTCTTTATCCTGACCCCCAGAAACTGTGTGGTAATAAATGTTTGTTGACTTAAGCTACTACATTTGTGGTTATTTAGTATGCAGCGCTAATGCAGTGCTAAATAAATATGTGGTGACTAAATGAGTGAAAGGCCTAGAAGTACTATGACTCATACGATAACAATCCATTACCATTAATTTGTCTCAACTTCTGTGACATTATTGTGTTTGTATCAGAACAAAGTCTGATACAGATAACTGAAGGCTTGGAGTTGTATAATTTGTGGGAATTAATTTTTTTTAATCTTTTAAAGATGTAACCAATTTAAATAGTTCATTCAGTATAGAATTCCTGATTAGCCCCTTAAAAATCTCAAATATGCAGTAATTAGCGAGGCCACTGCTAGTCCCAAAATACACAAAAATGTTGGTGCATTGTCAATAATAACCAAACAATATTATTATATATGAATTACACAGATCAAATTAGTAAACACAAGCTCATCCTAAAATGCAAAATTTTAGTCACAATAATTAGGCATTCAAAGTCTTAGGATTTAACAATTCATTTTAAAATATTGACATGTCTTGCTTTCATGGAAATAAAATTCCTTATGATAGTCTCAGAATTTACAGTAAGTCCCCTACATACTAACCTTCCAGTTTCGAACTTTCAAAGATGCAAATGTGCGTTCCGTCCACATCAGGCGTGAGCGACATTGCTGCTTGCCCTCCATCTCCTATTGCTGACGATCCTTCAGCTCTCCCATCTCACACCTCCTCTCCCTCCTCCAGTCAGTAACTCTTCTTGCCTGTTCACTCGATGCCAGCCCCTGTGTGCCAGCTGTTGTACTGCCCTACTGTACTTTGCAAGGTAGTGTGCTGTAAGACTAAAAATGTTTTCTTTATTTTTTGTGTTCGTTTTTTCTGTATTATTTGTGTGGAAAGTATTATAAACCTATTGCAGTACAGTACGATATAGCCGACTGTGTTAGTAGGGTACCTAGGCTAACGTCGTTGGACTTACGAACACATTGGACTTAGGAACATGCTCTCGGAACGGAACTCGTTCGTGTGTAGGGGACTTCCTTTAGTTACTCTGACACCTAAAGTGACTAGATATAACAGTCTTTCTTGTAAAGTTATAGTAGAACTTTACATAATTTCTAATATATTCCAATTTTGAGAAGCTATAGACATCCTCCACTGATAAGAGTTAAATATATCCTGAGAGATATAAAGTATTCACAAATATGTCAGGTAACTTCTTGCACTAAATATACTGTAGTACTTTAACAGGCATCATATTAGATTTTTTAAAAAAACCTTAAAAGTTGTTTATTTCTTATACATTCAATATCTCATAAATATGCATTCCTCAGTATGTTAGTCAATTAAATTGTACATTTTTACGTAGTTGCAATACTAGCTCACCTTCACTCGAATTCTTCAAATTTCACGTGTCATCTGAAACATGGAAAAGGTCATGACATTCTTTTAGTTTCTTAAACTTTTCTTTTAAAGGTGATGTCGTATCATATGTAGGCTGATAATCAGACTTGCAGCAGAACTGAGTTTTCTTTCTCCTTTTTCCCCTAGTATTTTCTACATAGGAGAGGTTGTCAGTGTCAGGGGGTGACAATTTGTTTAGCATATATTGTCAATCGGGCAGACTCTGAGAGACAGATTAGCAGGCAAAAAGTTTATCGTTGAGCACTCTTCAGATGAACACCTTTAGAAGAGAAAGAAGGGTGGAAACGGCAGGACAGGAAAGGAAGGGAAGAGAAGAGAAAGGAGGAGAAGGAAAGATCATGATGTAGTTTGAACGAGGCCTTAGCTGACCACACAGCAGGTTCCAGAACTGGAGTGGTCCTTCATAGTTGTTTGGAGTTGGAGCCAGAGAGGCTAGCCATCATACCCCTCTGTTGATCAGAGTTGGAGCGTTGGCTGCCCCAGGAAGGAGGTCTGTCCTTGGAGGAGGTGGGTCTCTTCAGCAGAGGCAGCTCAGGAAGAGGGCTGACAGCTGAGAGCACTCGTCTGAGAGCCCCCAGCCTCAACAGCAGATGGAGGAACCTTGCCAGCACAACTGGGAGCCCACTGCATCATCAGTAATATACTCTCGGACAGCTAGCTTTATCCTTCTTTGCATACTTTCTTAACGCTTTGATGTATTCAAGGTGATTAGGTATACTGAATTCTTATTCCTGCATCATTTTGTGTATAATGCTTGGTCTTTACACCAAATGAGTCCTAAGCAATTAACTTTCAAAAGGAATCTGGTCATGCTTTCTAAAGTATACATTCTACACCTTTTAAATAACATCAATAATTTGTAAAGAAAAAGCACAGTTCACTGTCTCTAGTTGAAGTTTCAGTGATAGGACAGCATCATTTCCACTTCCCCATTGTGTATTTGGTAATAGTTCAAATTTATGTTTGGTAAATGCATTTTAAATCAGTATTTTCACTCACTAGACTCCAATAATTCACCGAAGCTCAAACTTCATTGTGTAGTCATTGGAAGCTATAAAAAAAAAAAAGAGTGGTGTTGAGACTTGTGATTTATTGTTCACTTATCAGGTTTTAAAATGTGCAGAAAATCAAGAAAGAATTTCCTATAAGATTTTTTCTTCATTTGTTTGGTTTTTTTTAGGATCTTTTGTTATAAGTTCTTATGTTTTCCACATATATTTTTGGCATGTTGTATGCCTGGACCCACAGACTATTTCTGTCTAGATGGTTACAGAAGTTATTTACTGTTGTGTATGTATGATCATGTTATTCTACTGGAAAAAAAAAAACCCAGATGTTCCCAAAATGAAATATTTATATTTTGAGGAAACCATAACTCTACCAATAATTTTTATCTGTTTTACATTATTTATGACAGATGTTGAGAATGATATACAGAAATATTTATAATTTTTACCTTATTCTAAGAAATTTCACTCATTGCATATGCTATGATTTTATTTACTTGGTTTTTCATTTTATACCCTCAACTATTACAATATTTTGGTTTCATGGTTGATATTCTGAACTAATATTCTGACCTAAAATAATCAAGTTTTTTACAGTTTCTGCCAACTGAAGAAAATTATCATTATTATGCTTCTGTAATTTTATTGGCATTTCTTTACTAGAAATTTAGCATGCAAAAACTGAGTTGGTCCATCCTAAAATTCATATGGACTCTCAAGGGACTTCAAGTAGTCAAAAACAATCTTGAAAAAGAAGAAAGTTGGAGGTCTCACACTTTCTGATTTTTGAAACTTACTACAAAGCTACAGTAATCAAAATATGCAGTACTGGCATAAAGACAGACATAGAGACCAATGGAATAGAAATAAAGCCTTGCATATATAGTCAAGTGATTTTTGACAAGAGTTTCAAGGTGGTTCAGTGGAGAAAGAACAGTCTTTTTAAGAAGTGCTGTTGGGAAAATTGAATATCTTCATGCAAAAAATAAATAAAGTCGTACCCTTACCTTACACCATATACAAAAATTAACTCAGATTGGATCAAAGACATAAATGAAAGAGCTGAAACTGTAATATAAACCTGTTAGAAGAAAACATAGGGTAAAAGCTTCATGTCAATGATTCATGTCAATGATTTCTTACCTATGACACCAAAACCACAAGCAACAAAAGAAAAAATTGATAAATTGGATTACATCAAAATTAAAAACACCTGTGCCTCAAAGGACATAGTCAACAAAGTGAAAAGGCAACCCATGAAATGGGAGAAAATATTTACAAATCATATATCTGATAAGGGGCTACTATCCAGAACACATAAAGTACTCCTACAACTCAACTACAACAACAAAAAACAAACAACCAGTTAAAACATAGGCAAAGGACATAGACATTTCCCCAAAGAAATGGTCGATAAACACATGAAAAGATGCTCAACATCACTAATTATTAGAGAAATGCAAATCAAAATCACAACGACATACCACTTCACACCCATTCAGTTGGCTACTACAAAGAAAAACAAACAAACAAAATGACAAATATTGACAAGGATATAGAGAAACTGGAACCCTGGTTTACTGTTGGTGAGAATGTGAAATGGTGCAGCAGCTGTGAAAACAGAATGAAGTTTCCTCCAAAAATTAAACATAGAGTGACAATGTGAATCAGCAATTCTACTTTTCCATATATAGACCTAAAAGAATTGAAAGAAGGGTGTAAGAGAGATAAATGTACACCCATGTTCATAGCAGCATTATTCCCAATAGCCAAAAGGTAGAAGCAACCCAACTGTCCATCAATGGGTAAATAAATTAAATGTGGTATTTACATACTATGGAGTATTATTTAGCCTTAGAAAGGAAATCGTGACATATACTACAACATGGATGGACCTTGAGGAATTATGCTAAGTGAAATTATCCGATCACGAAAAGACAAATGCTGTCTGATCCCTCTTATCTGAGTACCTAGAGCAGTCAAATTCATAGAGACAGAAAGTAGAATGATGGTTGTCAAGGCTGTAGGGGAGTAGGGAGTTACTACTGAATGAGTCCAGAGTTTCAGTTGTTGAAGATGAAAAGAATACTGGAGATGGAGAGAGGTGATGGTTGCATAATGATAGGAATATACTTAATCCCATGAACTGTCCACTTAAAAATGGTTAAGATGGTAAATTTATGTTATGCGTAAAACAGCAACAACAAAATGAGTCAGGCTTAACAGTAACACAGTATGCTTTTTACCTTTCTTGTTCTGTAGAATTAATAGACAGCTATTTTAAAATTCATCGTTGAATATCAACATAATTTTTGATGGACACTTGGATTTCTCTATTTTACTAAGAGGTTGTGATAAATGCTGTTGCCAATATTTGAGTCTTTTTTAATCCCCAAAGAGTTTAGTATACAGAATTCTTAGAGGTAGATTTGTGTTTAATACGTTTCTGAAATTTTTTAACCTGTTCTGTCTTTTGGAAAATTAAAATTTCATGCTTGAAGTGGATAACAGTCAATGAGAGGGTTGTTTTTTAACACCTGAACTACACTGTCATGTAGTTCTATAAGCAGACAGAATACTGATTTTAATGGGGGCTTTTTTTTCCTTGATCAGTTTTCCTTGAAATTCATCTATTGTGGTTGAGATCGAGTTAGAAAATAAATTTGTATCTACTCCATTAGATTTAAACTAGAAGTTATTAGCTCCAAAAATAGAAATTCTGGAAATAACCTAATAGAAATCAGCTGTAAATTTTTTTTTTTTTGCTTTCCAGCCATTTCCCCTGAATGTATTTAATAATACAAGTATTATTTTTCATTCTCCTCTTTAATACCTTACCATTTCCTGTTTTCTGTCTATATTCTGAGGTATATATATAAATGGCAGAATGTATAAATAGCAATCTGAGGTGTTGAATTTAGCCAAGACACTAATAGCAACACTGAAGAACAGCAAGCAGCTCCTTATTTAGTGGCACAGGTTCCTTGAGATTTTAGATCAATGAGGGTATTTTTTTCCATTTTTTATTGTGATAGGATACGCATAAAATTTACCATCTTAACCACTTTTAAGCATACAGGTCAGTGGTATTATATACATCCATAAAGTTGTGCAACCGTCACCACCATGCGTCTCCAGAGCTCTTTTCATCCTCGTAAAACTGAAATGCTATGGCCGTTCAACGTTACCTCCCCATTCCCTCTTCCTCCAGTCCCTGGTAACCACCATTCCACTTTCTGTCTCTATGATTTCAACAACGTGCTTTAATTGTTAAGCTTGTTCCTACTTTGTACATTTTCCTATGTTCAGTATGAAGTTTTCCAAAAATTGTAACCCTTGTGGAGTTAAGCACTCTATTTCCATCAACCAGAAAACTGGCAAAATATACTTATTTGGCTAGAAGAAGTTAACTGCCATCTGTCAGAAGTTTTCAAAAAGATGATATAAAATTGCTTGATTATAATGAACACTTTTCAAAATAATAAAGATATTAATGATATCAAAGGTGCCCAGTTAGATGTGGCACTATGTTCAGTCAGAACCTGAGCAAACGACGGTGTCACCCTTGCAAAGAAGCTGGGAGAATAAGTAGTGCAAACACATTCTTGAAAAGATGTCCATGCAGAGGTAAAACTTATGTTTGTATTATAAAATTGGAAATCTTTTCTTTCTGCAGCTAAGTTGAAAATACCTGAGGTTCAGAACTCACAATGATGTCAAGCTTTATAATAAACACTTAAAAATGTTCACAACAGGAATAAAGTTGCAGACATAGAGGATGGACTTGAGGACACGGGAAGGGGGAAAGGTAAGCTGGGACGAAGTGAGACAGTAGCATTGACATATACACACTACCAAATGTAAAATAGATAGCTAGTGCGAAGCAGCCTCATAGCACAGGGAGATCATCAACTCGGTGCTTTGTGACTACCTAGATGGGTGGGATAGGGAGGGAGACACAAGAGGGAGAGGATATGGAGATACATGTATACGTATAGCTGATTCACTTCGTTATACAGCAGAAACTAACACAACATTGTAAAGTGATTATACTCCAATAAAAATGTTAAAAAAATTTATTTAAAAATGCTAAAAAAATGTTCATAAAAGTTTCCTATGCTTTTAAGTGAAACAAGTTATCTTTAATGCTTTTCAAAGTATGGTATGTTATACAAGTGTATATACATGCATATGTTTTTATACCTATATAATAATAATGTTTAAATATTAATGTTAAAGTTGTTATTGATAATTTAAAAATCCAGCTTAAGAAATACCTCAAGACTCTTATAAAGTTCTTATTTACCATATAGAGGTTATGTGCAAATACATGCAAATGTACAGAGAAACCAGTGTGTTGATCTTAAAGGAAAAAAAAGCAAAAGGAAAGAGTGAAACAATAAATTTTAAAATATTTTAAAATTTGGAGCTAAAACGATGATCTTGATGGCAGAGAATCCTAAGAATCCCTTTATTTTTTTCTTGTATCATAAAACCTCATAAACACCAATCTGACAGTCAGCATATAATTATATCCCTGGTACTTGGCACATAGGAGCTGTTTCTTAATATTTATCAAATGCGCTCTAAATGGAAGGTACTGTTATACATCTGTATTTCTTCCCTTCACAATTCCCACTCTTGTAATTTTAAGAAAAAAATCTATAATTTACTCCCCTTTATATCCTCTGGTCTTTTCTGCCATTAGTGACTCCAGAACTTCTGAAAATTTTTGGAATTTTAAAATTCCGTAATAGGTGTACACATTTTTTCATCCGTTCTTTGATGATTGCCTTCAGCTTCTTGCCACCAAAAACCAGCACAGAGATAACCATCCTTTTAGGTTTCCTTGATTATAAATTTCCTGTCTTTTGCTTATTTTTTAAGCTGAATTCCCTGTCTTTTTCTTATTGATTTAAAGGAGCTCTTTGTATATTCTGAATATTGATGGCTTGATGATTTTTGTCAGTCTGTCAATTGGCTGTTGCCTTTGTCCAGTCATTGAACAGAGGTTGTAAATTTTGATATAATCAAGTTAATCTCTTTTTGCCCTTATGAGTCATAATTTTAGGGTTTTAATTATTGAGTTATTTTCCTTAATTCTACTTCAAGTCACAAAACCCATGCCCCAGGTTATTTTCTGTAAATTTAAAAGTTTTAATTTTCATGGTTAGGTTTTCAATATATTGAGAGACTGTCTTGATAAGATTAGCTAACTACACATTTTTATTTTTCTCCATGGATAAGACAGTGTTTTCTGCACTATACTGTTTTTTTTTAATATTTGGTTTTTATTTCATTTTAATAATAAAGTTTTCTTATACACAATTTTTTTTTCTGAAGTTCCTATTTTGTTCTATTCGTCAATTTCTCTGTTCTTGAACCAATACTACACTGTTTTTATAATCTTGGCCTTATAATCTTAATATGCAGTAGGACAAGTTTACTTTCTCCTTCAAAGTTAACTTAGCTATTCATGTGCCTTATTCTTTCATTTAAATTTTAGTTTATCGAGTTCTTCAAAGAAAAATCCAAAAAATTTTTATGTGGATTGCAGTTGATTCTTACTATTTTATTATTTATTTGTTTATTTATTTATTCAATCTCATTTTTTAATGCATTTCAAAGTTTTCACAGACATCAGAACATTTTCACCAAGAAGCACTTCAACATGCATATTGTTAATCAGAATTCAAGATTTATTTAAGGTTATTTATATTTTTTAAGGTAAAATGTACATAGTACAGTGAAATGCAAGTCAACCTTTCTATGAGCATTGCAAATGCATAAACCTAACCTGTGCAGCCCTGGACCCCCATCAAAATGATCTTGAAAATTCTGAACACACACAAAAATTTGTAATTGTGTAGGTAATGGATATTACCTAGACTTATTGTGGTGACCATTTCACAATATATATAGATATTGAATGGTTACGTTGTATACCTGAAACTAATACAATGTTATATGTCAAATATATCTCAATTAAAAAAGATGGTGGCTACCTGAGCTGTTTTCGGTTTTGGCTATTATGAATAAGACTACCATGGATTCAAATTATTTTAAATTGACATTATTATAATATGAAATTATTCAATCCAATAGCATGGAATATATTCCCATTTAAGATAATTTTCTGTCTTTTATTAATTTAAAAATTTTTTCTCCTTAGACTATTTGTATATTCTTTGTTATTTCTGGATATTTTATAATTTTTGTTCCTATCAGGACCGGTTTTTAATTTTTATTTGTAACTTCCATTTGGTTATCTATAGGGTAGACATTTTTCTAAAATGATCTTGTATCCACCAATTTTACTAAACTCTATCATTATGTATGGTAGTTTAAAAATTCAATTTGGGTTTCTAGCTGCATCATCACTATCACCTCTAAATAATGACAGTATTATCTGTAACTCTCCAATTCTTAGACTGCTTAGTTTTAATTCACAGCATGGGTGGGGACTTAAGCAGCAGTGATGAGAATGGCCATCCTTGTCCTGTTGTCCATCATAGGAGAATGTATTTGAGATTTATCCATGAACTTACATTTCCTCTATTTTTTTTTGCTTGTTTTATAAACATTACTGAGTAGATGAGAGTTTTCGGTTTACTACTCAAAAATAGATGTTGAACTTTATCAAATACCTTTTTCTAAATACTCTGAGACAGTTTCTAAATCCTCAAAGTTTTCTCTTTTAATCTATTAATGTGGAGAGTCACACTGTTACTTTGAGGGTGAAGCATTCTCTTATTCCCAGGATAAATCCTACTTGATCATGATTAATTACTTTTAATCATGATTAATTACACTTTGATTTATTTAGTTTACATTTTATTTAGAATTTTTTGATTGTCACATTTATTGAATGAATGAAATGGCTTTGTACTTTTTCTGTTCCAATTTTGACTTTTTATGCTTTTAAGAGAATTGGTTTATCTGTCTAGCTTTTCATTAGCATTTAATATTTTATTTATTAGCACATAAGTTTTCACAAATTCCCTCTTGCCATCTAAAACATTTTTATCTGTGGTTATTTCTATTTCACTTATTTTCATATGCTCCAGTTTTATTGACCACTTTTGCCATGTCTTATTAATCTTTTAAAAGAACCACATATTAATTTTAATATTTTCTATTGATTTAAAAATATTATTCTGTTGTTTTCTTATCTTTATTATTTCTTTCAATCATGTTTCTTTGGATTTCCATTGTTGCTATTTTTCTAACTTCTTGAGTTGAAGTTTTAGCTTGTGGCTTTTAACTTCTTTTATTTCCTGGTCAATGTATTTAAAGCTATAGATATCTCTCTGTGTTGCTTTAGCTGTGTCAAATAAATTTGGACATGGGATTTTTATTGCCATTTGATGTGAAGCATTTTGTTATTTCCCTTTTAGTCCAAGGGTTATTTTGCAATATATAATTTAGTTTCTACACCTACAGGAATTTTTAAAATCTTGCCTTTTTTTTATTAACTTCTAATTTTACTGCATTATGAGAATATAGTCAATATGACAGTAAGTCTGTGGAATTTATTGAAATTACCCTTGTGGCCTAATGTGCAGTCAGTTTTTGCAAGCATTTCTCACGTGCTCCAAAAGAATGTTTTCCTTGCTTTTTGTTTTTGAAATTTAGGGTTCTATATACATTTAATACCTTGAATATTAATTGAATTGCTCTGATTTTTCATGTATCTTTTGTCTGTTTGAGTTCCAAGTTTCTGACATAAATGTATAAATATCCTCAACTACAGTTATTGGAAAACATATTTTCTCTCTAAATTTCTGCAGATATTCTGAAGCTGTTTTGTTTTGCAAGTATAGGTTTATGGTGGCTAAAATTCTTGTTCTATTATGGCTTTTACTAGTACATAATATTTCCTTATCTCTCATTCTATATTTTGCCTTAATTAAATTTTGCCAAATGTGAAGATTTCTATTCTAGCCTTCCCTTGGTTAATATTTCTTACACCTTTTTTCATCCTTTTATGTTTAGTCTTTCTGATCTTTTATTTTCAGTGTGACTTTTGTAAACAACATGCTGTAAGATCTTATGTTTTAACAAATCCCTGGCTGACTTGTCTTGTTTCCAATATCTTTTGTCTTGTTTTATTTGCACGTTACACACGTTTTTACAGATGTTCTCGACAAAAGTGTTGGTCTGATAATAGCTACTCTGTCGTATCTGGAAACAAAAGAAATACATCTTTTAATTTTAACAAATATCATTTGTTTCAACTAAATGAGATTAAGGCCATTTTTGAAGGAAACAGTACACTTTTCAAATAAGAGTCTTGGTAGCCTTTTGACACAGGAAGGATAATGCAGTAGTTAATTCAGAATTCTTTAAATGTAAATGAATACAATTCACCAGTCATTCTTATCTTCCATGTGGTTTTTAAACTCAGAATCTTCTGTACTTAATACAAATATCAGATACTGGTTTTGAAAATTTACATTATAAAGACAACTTTAAAATCTATCACATTCGCCAAACTGATTCACTCTGCGCAAAGGCATTGCATACATGTCATAAATGACCTTCCTGGACACAATTATAAACCATCATCTTGCCCATAATTCAAAGACGGGTCCAGGAATTTCAAGACTCATTTTTACAAATCGTCCATGTCTCTACCATTATGATCAAAGCTGATAAATCAATTTCCATGAAAATATTTGGGCAGCGCTCTGGTGAATATGGCTTTCTAAATCTTGTCTCCTATAAGCTAATGTTGATAGGCCCAGGGCAGTCAGTGTAGACCAGTTGTGTAAAGTGACTTTAAAAATCTTCTCATAAAAGCTTTTGTCTTTAAAAACGCATTTAATCCTTTTAAAAATACCTTCCTGAATACACAGAATTGGCTAAAAAAGCAGACTGAGAAAACATGGTAAATATAGATAGTTTATCCTCAGGTCTGTGCCCACACTGTCTTGGGCTCAGCTCCCCAGGAATATGGTGAGGGGGTAGGGAGAGGCTGGTAAAGGACAGTAAAAGAAACTGCCATAATCCCAGCCAATTTTTGCAGAAACCCACGAATAAACGTCTTGCAGTGATAACATGAGACAGAATAGGTGGGACAAACACATATTTGAGACTGCATGATTTATTCGCCCAAGGGCTGCAACCAAGATGTGGGAGAAGCAAAAGTACAGCCGGCATCCAGAGCTTCTCTGCACACAGGCCCATTTAACCACTTTTATGCAAACCCCCAAACCCACCCCTTATAATCATGCCCTTTGTCTGCTGCATAAACCTCTCGCAGTCTCTTCTCTGATGTTTGCCCCAATATGGAGCTGACAGGACTAATTGTTGTCCATGCTTGGTTCACATTTCATGTTATTTATATAAAGCTTTTCTCATTTTAGTATCATGACAGGCAGAAGGTGCCCTTTTCCTGAATTGGGCTTGAGGTGATTTACTGAGGTGACTGGTCTGTGCAAGTTCAGTTTTCCCGGGACCTTGGCTCTACTTGGTTGAATTCCAACTGTGATCTTGACTCATCTTTGCACTTGAAGTCATGAGTGTTAAAAATACAAAATTCATCTCTTTCCTATGTAACTCATTGACTGGGAAGGCATTCTTCAACATTCTATCCAGCATATTCTATTTTTTCATGAATTAAGAATACTCACAGTCATAATGATCTTTTTAAATATCTTACCTTAAATCCTACAGATATATTTATTTATACACACACATAAAAGTCTAATGCTAACAATGTACAAGAGTTTATATATTTTCCAAAATAATATTATTCTTTTCCTAGAACAATAAAATGTGATATAATTAAATTCTCTTCTTTCTGCCATCTCCCATCATAGATAGGTAACTCCTTTATTCTTTTTGATTAAAATGGATAAAGTACAGAATAAACATCAGTTGCTGAGGTTAAAGAATGAGTTTATATATATATATGTTGTTATTTCACTCAGGCATTACTATGAATAAAGTCATCCCATCAGGTGGTTTGCACATTAAAGTAAGTGTTTTTTCTTTATGCCTCTGGTAGAAATGAACCCTAGTCCTAAGCACTTTTCATAAAACTATGAAGATCGTCATTTAGCAGAATGCTAATCTGACCAACTTACTGACACTATTTGAACAGAAATGTGCAGCTACAGCGGGATTACTATGTTCAAAGTTAAAGGCAAAGAAGAAAAAAGTTAAAGGCAATATGGAGTGTTTTATT
This sequence comes from Globicephala melas, assembly GCF_963455315.2. Classification (NCBI taxonomy): domain Eukaryota; kingdom Metazoa; phylum Chordata; class Mammalia; order Artiodactyla; family Delphinidae; genus Globicephala; species Globicephala melas. The sequence goes on from NC_083317.1 coordinate 143,753,913, forward strand.
CCTCAAAGTCAGAAAATATGCATCATTAAAATTATCAGTATCTAAAAAATGATTATTACAATTTACAAAATTCATTCACAGATATTATACCATTTATACAAAGATCAGAAGACAGGTTAAAGGAATTAAAGCTCTTGATAAGCCCAGAAGAGAGGGTGAGTTGCAGCCTAACAGAAGCTTCCAAATTGAGGGGAATATCCAAAGGGGATTTTCACCATAAAATGACAAACAGATATGAAAATTCATGTGATTTATGTTTTCTTTAAGGAATTATTTTTCAAGAAAATGGCCTACTAAAATGTGTGTCTGAGATGAGCTAAAACTCCGTGATTAAAACCCTCTTTTCTCAGTTCTGTTTTAATGAAGGATTAGATTAAGGACACGTAACCCAAAGTCCCTGTTCTGAGGGCTTTACATGTGGGCGTTGGGGTCCCTGACCCCCCTGAAATTATGTGCACAGTCCATGCAAAGAGGAAATGTTTCTGTGGAGAGGACTCCTAGCTAGCATCAGATTCTCAAAAGGGTCCACACATGATCCCTCCTCTCCCTGCAAAGTTACAAACTAGTGGATAAAATGCTTTCACAGAGCTCTTGTTAACAGCACTAAGATGAAGACGTGTATATATTTCTTCTTTTAATGCTGAATACAATGACAGAAAATCATTCTGTAAATTGATATGAAGGGCAAAAAGCATAAGTTGTAAACGAAGAAGGTCCCCCATTTAAAAATCATTTATACCTAAATAAATTGCCACTTTTATATAATTGTTACCTGGCAAGTTTCCCAGATAAAATTGTGATGATACACAATCCGGAAGATCATCAAACTTTTACTCAGACAGAGGTCAGACACTCTCATCTTCTTGAAGATTATTTCAGTTTTAAATCATCAGGCAGGAGAAAATCCCAATTTTGATCATGTGAACCTAAAGATTTGGACTTGCAAACACAGTTGAACTTAATAACATTTAAAACTAAACTTCCTTTATCTTGCCAGAGCATTCTCGAGAACACTTAGTCTACAAATAATAAATGCTGGAGAGGGTGTGGAGAAAAGGGAACCCTCCTACACTGTTGGTGGGAATGTAAATTGTTGTAGCCACTATGGAGAAGAGTACGGAGGTCCCTTAAAAAACTAAAAATAGAGCTACCATATGATCCAGCAATCCCACTTCTGGGCATATACTCGGACAAAAGTATAATTCCAAAAGATACATGCACCCCTATATTCATTGCAGCACCATTTACAATAGCCCAGACATCAGAGCAACGTAAATGTCCATCGACAGATGAATGGATAAAGAAGGTGTGACACATATATACAATGGAATATTACTCAGCCGTAAAAAGAATGAAATAATGTCATTTGTAGCAACACGGATGGACCTAGAGATTATCATCCTAAGTGAAGTAAACCAGACAAAGGAAGACAAACATCATATGATATCACTTATATATGAATCTAAAAAAAAATACAAATGAACTTATTTACAAAACAGAAATAGACCCACAGACATAGAAAACAAACTTATGGTTACCCAAGAGAAAGGGGGAAGGGATAAATTAGGAGTTTGGGATTAACATATACACACTGCTATATATAAAATAGATAACTAACGAGGACCTACTGTATAGCACAGGGAACTCTATTCAATATTTTGTAATAACCTATAAGGGAAAAATATCTGAAAAAGATAGATATATATGTATGTATAACTGAATCACTTGGCTATACACCTGAAACTAACACAACATTGTAAATCAACTATACTTCAATTAAAAAAAAAAAAGAACACTTCAGATGTTGTTGTATCAGTAATGTTGAAAGTTAAGACTCATAGTTAGATTTAATTTTTAGAAAAACTAAAGCTATTGCTGTTACTGCTTAGCTTTTACGTTACGTATTTTCCTTACAGATAAGTGGGCCATAAACTAAATAAGTGAGTTACTTACCCAAGTCTGTTTATGACCTCTTTCAAATCCAGAAAACACTGCTGTCAATTTATTTTTTGCAGGAATCCTAAGTCAACAAGTCTTTTGCCTCTTGAGTAATCCTTGGCAGGTGTGGAGCAGTAAATCATGTTTATTTCATTATTGCAGGTTACCAGAAGCTATAAGGTTATCTAAAACTTTTTATAACCTCTCTCAGTAATTTTCCATTCGCAGGTCTCTCATCCAATAATTCTGATAAAATTTTAGAGTTGGGCCTTTGCTGGTAATAATCAGTGAAATATGGCTGGCCCTCCCCTTCACCATACCCTCACCACCCCCCATGCCCACACTTCCCCCACCCACTGTAATTTTCGTGTTCAAAACTCTTCTGTATTTGCTCTTAAAAGACAATTTGGCTGGTTGTAAAGACGCTGGGCTTGCGCACGCTTTTCATGGGTGCCTATTTTGTAGTTGTTAGGCCACCGTGCTCAGGTATTAAACGTTGCTGTGAAAAGGAAAGATCTGTTGCTTAGTTTTCTTCCCATTTGAAAGGCATTGATCTTATCTTGCTGCCCAAAGGATTCTTTCTTTATTTTGTAACTTTAATAATTTTAATAGCATATATCTTAACATTACTTGTCCTGGGTTAATTTTATCTGTATTATAGTGTTCCTTTTTAATATATACAAGTTAAGTTGTTTTTTTTTAATATCAGGAAAGTTTAATTGAATTATAATTTTTCATATTCTTCAGAAATTCTACTTAATGAGTATGTTTTGCTTCCTTTACTGTCTTCTCTCCCTATCTTTTTCTTTCTTTTTTTCTAATTTTTCTATTTCTTTTATTACTTTTGTGTCATTTTATTGGCTTGTTCCTCTTCCATCCTCTATGTTCTCTGTTTTCCATAGTGCCTTTTTCTGTCATACTCCTTGTCTTGATTCAGAATGATTTCACCTCTCTTTTCCTGTATCTTCCCTGAGTTTCGCCAGCTACTGTTCCACCATATCCTGTTGTCCGGCCCCAGTTTCCCTGACCCCTCTGACTGCTTTCTGGTGTTCATTCCTGGGCTTGCCTTATTAACAATTCTTTAGTGTCATGTTGGAATATTGGTACCATTTTCATACGTAGGGAATTTTGCTGCTTCTTGTCTTCATTTTCTAACAGCTCCTTGGTATGGACGGTGTGCTTATGTTTTCTTTCTTTTTTTTGTTTTTTTTTACTGTTCTGATCGTTGCCTCTTTTAAAAATAAACTTTACTTTTTAAAACAGTTTTAGATTTGCAGAAAAATTGTGAAGATAGTACGGAGAGTTCCTATATAACCACGGACTCAGTTTCCCATATTATTAACATATTACATTAGTGTGGTACATTTGTCATGATTAATGAACCAATATTGAAACACTGTTATTAACTAAGGTCTGTACATTATTCAGATTTCTTTATGTTTTTTTTTTTCTTTATGTGTTGTCTAATGTCCTTTTTCTGTAACCAGAACAGCATATTACATTTAGTTGCCATTCTCCTTAGTTTACCCTTGGCTGTGACAGTTTCTCAGACTTTTCTTATGTTTGTTGACCTTGACGGTTTTGAGTAATGGTCAGATATTTTGTAGACAAATTGGAATTTGTCTGATATTTTTCTCATGATTAGACTGGGGCTATGGGGGTGGTAGAGGAAGACCAAAGAGGTAAAATTTTGCTTCCATCACATCACATCAAGGGTATATAACATCAACATGACTTGTCAGTGTTGACGTTGGCCTTGATCACCTGGCTAAGGTAGTGCTTTCAAGTTTCCCCACTGTCAAGTTACTCTTTTTCCCCCTTTTCCATACTGTACTCTTTGGAAGGAAGTCATTGTGTGCAGCTCACCTTAAGGAGTGGGGACTTATGCTCCACCTCCTTGACAGCAGAGTAGCTACAAATTATTTGGAATTTTTCTGCATGGGAGATTTGTCTCCTCACCCCCATTTATTTATTTCTTCAACCATCTACTTATATCAGTGTTGACTCGTGGTTATTTATTTTATAGTTTAAGTTTTACTTCAATAGTACTTTATTTTATTGCTCAAACCGTTCTACTTTTGGCCATTGACAGTTCTTTCATTTGACTGCTGTGCCCCTTTGGCATATCCCTATCATTGCAGGTTATTTATTTACTCATCTGTGCGTTCTTACCTTCTGGCATTATAAGATACTCCAGGTTCATCTTGGGTATTTTCTGCCCCACCTCTGAGAATCTACCATTTCTCCAAGGAGCTATGGGTCCTTTTATTGGAAAAAGCTATTAGAAATCAAGACCTAAAAAACTGAAAAATAAAATAAAACAAACCAAAGTAAACAAAATAAAATAAAATAAAGAAATCAAGACCTTGGCACTAAGTGTGCTTGTTACTGCTGGAGCGTTGATCCTTGTTCTGACAGAGCAGGGAAATATACGTGTGTGTACTAAGCTGGGCATACACATATCTATAACTATTTCTGTGGGTGACCATTGTATCTATATTGAGTTAACACGAGTTTATACTGATGTCTCCAATTCCAACCCATTACCTCATAGGTCATTCTAGCCTCTTCCTCTTGCTGATCCACAGCTGCCCACTCCAGCAGTGAGAAGCCTGGCTCCCATGATGTGCCATCCATTGACTTAATTGTTTAATTCCAGTGTGCATGTGTAGCAGTACCAGAATTGTTCATCTGCACCCCCATTGTTGATAAACGACTCTAGCAGCTAGAGTACAGTGATTACAATTTTTTTAAGTTACTCAGGCCAGTAACTTTTCCCCCACTCCCTTCCTTAAATGACTCTTTCATATATTTTTAATACAGTAAGATTATTGTCACTTTCTGCATTCCATCCTAAGAGAGTTTTTAAAAATTTGCATACACTAAAGTTCACTCTTGATGATGTCAAGTTCTATGGATTTTGACAAATACATAGTGTCATGTATCTACCATAACAGTCTCACACAGAATAGTTTCACTGCCCTAAAAAATTCGCTACGCTTGGGCTTCCCTGGTGGCGCAGTGGTTGGGAGTCCGCCTGCCGATGCAGGGGACGCGGGTTCGTGCCCCGGTCTGGGAGGGTCCCGCATTATGCGGAGCGGCTGCACCCGTGGGCCGTGGCCGCTGAGCCTGCGTGTCCTGGAGCCTGTTGCTCCGCGGCGGGAGAGGCCACAGCAGTGGGAGGCCCGCGTACAGCAAAAAAAAAAAAAAAAAAAATCCCTATGCTTGACTTACTTAACCCTTCCCCCTTTTTCTTGAACTGCTGGCAATGGCTGATATTTTTACTATTGCTATAGTTTTGTCTTTTGCAAAATGTCATACAATTGGAAGCATGGAATATGTAGCCTTGTCAGACTGACTTTTTTACTTAGCAATATGTTTTTAAGGTTCATCCATGTCTTTCTTTGACTTGATTACACAGTTTCTTTTTATTGCTGAATAATATTTCATTGTGTGAATGTGCCATGATTTTTTTATCCATTGTAGTTATGGTTGCTTCCACTTTGGGTGATTGGGAAAATAGCTGATACATTCATGTGCAGATTTTGTGGGAACATATGTTTCCAAATCAACAAGATTGCTAGATTATATGGTAAGAGTATGTTTAACTTGTAAGAAGCTGCCAAAGTGTTTTCCAGAGTAGCTGTACAGTTCTCCTTTCCCGGTAGCAATGAATGAGAATTCCTGTTGCTCCATATTCTCAACAGCAATTGCTCTTGTCAAGTTTTTAAATTTTAATTTTAGCATTCATAACTATTCTAATAGTTACGTAGTAGTACCTTGTTGCTTAAGTTTGCAGTTCCCTGATTATAAAGGATTTGAGCATCTTTTTATTGATACATACTGAATTCCTCTCTGTATATCTTCTTTGATGAGGTGTCTATTCAGATCTTTTGACCTTCTTAAAAGTGGGTGATTTGTTTCCTTATTATTGAGTTTTTAGAAATCTTAGGTATTTTGGATACAAGTCCTTTATCAGATACATATTTTGCAAATATTTTCTCCAAGTTTGTGGGAATGTTTTTCACAAAGCAGAATAAAGTCCAATTTCTGGATTATGCTTTTGGTGTTTTATATAAAAAATCATTAGCAAACTCAAGGTTATCCAAATTTTCTCCTATGTTTTCTCTAGGTGTTTTGTAGTTTTGCATTTTACCTTTAGGTTTATAATTAATTTTGAATTAATTTTTGTGAAAGATATAAGATCTAAGTTCTTTTTTTGCATAAAGACATTATTGTTTGTTGAAAAGTCTATCCTTTCTCTGTTTAATTGCCTTTGCTCCTTTACCAGATATCAATTGACTATATTTGTGTGGGTCTATACCTGGACTCTCACTTCTGTTCCTTTGATGTATGGTGTCTACCCTTTCACTGATACATCACTGGCTTGATTGCTACAGCTCTGTAATAAGTCTTAAAATCAGGTAGTGAGAATCTTCCAATTTTGTTCTTCTTTTTCAGTATTATCTTGGCTTCTCTAGGCCTTTTTCATTTCCATATAAACTTTATATTCAGTTTGTCAATATCTACAAAATATCTTGCTGGGATTTTGATTGAGTTTACATTGAATCTATAGATCAAGTTAGGAATAACTGACATGTTAACAATATTGAGTCTTCCGTCCATGATCATGGACTATCTATCCATTTGTTTAGATCTTCTTTTACTTCTTCCATCAGTTCTTTTACTTCTTTCATCAATTTAACCATTTTTAGCATATATATCCTACACATATTTTGTTAGATTTATACCTTATTATTTCATATTTTGGTACAGTCTGAGTGGTATTTTCTTAATTTCAAAATCCAATTGCTCACTGCTGGCATATGGAAAGCAACTGTTTTCTCTACATTAGCCTTGTATCCTGTGACCTTACTATACTCACCTGTTAGTTGCAGGAGTTTTTTGTTTGGTTTGTTCAGCTTTTCTTGTTGTAAAAACAGTGACCATTTCTGAGCTCTTTACGTGTCGTAGCTGCAACTGGAAGTCTGTTTATTCTTCTGTTGTTAGCAACTTTGAGGGACTTACATTGTCTTGGACTAGCCATTTTGCGGGAGGTTCCCGTACATGTCAGGTGTGGGAGTCGGTAGTAGGGACGGGTGAGTTCTCAAGGTTTTTCTGCTTCTCTCCTCCTTTGTTGCTATCATGATGGACTGTTTCTTGATAATAGGGCTCTCTGTGTAGCCTCGTATCCTCTGGCCCTCGTAGCCTAACTGGATCCCAGAGTCCTTCTATCACCAACCCTGAACACCACCACCCTAGGGTCTTCTGCTGGCTGCTACCACCAGGAGACATAGCCTTTCTCTTCCAAGACATGCCTCTTCTCTTTTCAAAAGGGAGTACTTTTTGAGATTTGCCTTTTCTGGGTTCCACTCATTAATTTTCATGCCCTTCTCCACCTTCTCCAGCAATTATGCTCGTATATTTAATTTCTGTCCAAATAGGTTTTACTCAGGATGGGTTATTTGTTGATTTCCAACATTTGATACCAAAAGGCCTCCTCTATACTCTCTGTTCTTCCCCACTACATCTGGCAGCTTCCCGCTCAGGACTTGCTGGTCTTAGTTTCTTTTGGCCACGCTTACACATAATTTGGAGTTTGTGGATTTTTCTGTCTCCTGCTTTCACCGAAGATGTATTTCATGGCTTTATTTTTGTTCTCCTTGTTGCTCTATTTGGTTTCCAGGAGAAGTAGGAAGATTCAAAACTAAGCAGTCGCCATGTTCCTAACCTCTGTTCCAAATTTAGAAATAAAAAGAAACGTGAAGAACTAACAGGAAAGGGAACGCCAGAGTCGCGCTGCTGCCCGGCGCAGAGTGCAATGTCAAAGGCGCCCCCTGGAGTGGAGCATAAATACACCACTGTCAGTCATCGTTACTCCTGTAATCTGAAAACTGCGCGTTCTTTTCCTTCTTGATGTTATATGCTCCCAATTGGGATTTTAATAAACAAACAGGTAGCGATGTAAGTGCAAAGTAACTTGGTCTTATTTGGGAGAATCAGGTTTTGAGAATTTCACTTTGATGAGATCATACAGGAGAGAAAGGCAGTTAAGCTGGATTTTACCTCACCAGGGATTTTTCCCTTCATATATGAACCGTGACTACATAAACAAATGATTGTAAATGATTCTAAAGGTCCGTCCATCCACCTAAATACACATACATTCACACAGGGGAATTTTTCTTTTTAATCTTCATAGGCACTCTGATAAATATTTTAGGCTAGAAGTGCTTCTTCAGTAGTTTGTGTCAGTTTCCTTCCTCAAGGCAGGAAACCTTAAAATAAAAATATCTTCATTCTGTGC